>NW_026617599.1:0-16331 GCF_000801105.2 Raphanus sativus
GGAGCTTGGCAAGGATCACAAGGTAAGCTCCAACTCATTTCCTTAAGATCAACATGTGACTTTATTATATATAACTCCCACTTGTCTTGCTTCTTTCTCCAATGTCAGAATCTTGTTTAAATTCAAATTTGCCTCTGAAGTTGAAGCTGGAAGAGTTTCACTCTTGTCTTGCCTTCCAAGACACTCTAGCTCAAGCTTGTTGCTTGGAGGTCAAGACTGTATGGACTGACTTGCTACACAAGCATCCGAACTTTCCCTTCTTCTTGTCTTCTTTATATCTCTTAACAATACTAGGATCATGAACCAGCTTCTTCTTCTTCTGGTCATTCCCTTTCTTTATTTCAACACTCCCCTCAAGCTTGACCATAGGAGATCCTTGGGCAAGCTTGGAACTATGAAGAAACTCCCTCATTAAAAACCTTGCAAAGAAAACCTCATGGGATAAAACTTTGCAAGGGAAAAAGAGTAGAGTTCAACACAGCCTGGATTGGCCAGTGAGTCTAAGGAACTCAGATAACTCATGGTGGAGTCCTTAGACTCTGGATCATGGCCTGACTTGCGCTGCAAGGATGAACTCCATAACTTGCACACACCAACATCTCAGAACTCTTCTTTAGGCCGGTTCTGTCTCCCCTCTCTTCTGACTACTCGCCATCTTGAAAGGACTTAGGGACCACCAGCTTCTTGTTGACATGAAGGCATAAAGATCAAGAGATGAGACATAGGCGACCAGAGTTGTGGAGATAAGTGAAGGAGGGAGTTTGATTCATATAAGAGTGCCTTGCAAGGCAAGGATGATTCAAATATCTCGCCATCCTCTCCATAAGGTCTGGAATATAGTAAACAAGTGGGAGAGGACCGTTGGCAATCAGGACACAAGAAGATCACATGTTGTGTGAAGCATGAAAGAGAAAGAGGAGCTGTCACTATCCATGGGCAGGCGAGAGTGACTTGGTCTGATGCTGTCTCCATTTGTTTATTATTCTCTTTGTCACATTGCTAACTCTTGTATGTCTATTTATGTAACATGGCTGAGGCCTAAATGAATCAAGGAATTACTTTCTCTCTTTCTCTCTCTCTCAAAATCGTCACACACACAAACTCTCTCTTTCTCTCATTGTTCTTCAATTCTCCAGCAACATATCTCTTTGATTCTCTTATCCTATCAATTCTCACATGGTATCAGAGCAACAAGCTCTTGAAACCTTTCTTTCTTCCGCAAATCTCTGTGTTTTTATTTCTATTTTTGGCAAAGTTCATACTGTTCTTGGTGTGTTCTTCATTCTCTTATCCAGATTTTGCCAAAAATAGCAAAGTTCATCCAATTCTTCTTTAAATTTCTTTTTCTCACTCTGATAATTCCTTTGAAGTCTTTTCCTGGATACTAGCTGTTCTTGATGTTATCCAGCTACTCATGATGGAAAAATCAGAGATTTCTATTCCAGTAACCCTAGAGGGGTCTAATTATTTGATATGGTCAAGAGTGGCCAGATTCACCTTGGGGAGTCATGGACTTTGGGACAGCCACATCATGAAGGCTGAAACTTCAAAGAAGATGACTCAAGAGGATATCAAGCTCATACGCATGAGACGTGACCACAAGTGGGTTCAAGAAGACCAGCAAACACTTGGAATCATACACAACTCTCTGTCTACACCAATCTTGAAGGCACACTCTCACATTCAAACCGCCAGGAACCTGTGGGAGACTCTTCAGACTGGCTATGGAAGTTTATGGGAGTGTCTTCAAGTTGTTTATGAGCAGGACAAGTTTCTGAGCTTACTGCTGCACCTGGATTCAACCTACAAGAACCTGATAAATTATTTCCTTAGAGAAGGAAAGGTACCAGACTTAGGAGAAGCTGGTGTTCTTAGAAGTCAACCAGCTGGATATGAGCTCAAGGAGTTTGAGCATTCAGTGATTCAAGGAAGAACCATGTACTCAGCTCTCAGCAGTGATCCCACTAAAGAAGAAGGGTGGAGAAGTGATACTGGCGCAACCAACCCTGATGGTCCAGCAACCAGGAGAGACTTTGATCTCTTTATCAAAGCTGCCCAATCCCTTATCTCATCCAAGAAGGCTGGTATATCATCTCCTGGCTCTAAACCCATTATTATAGATTCAGGAGCTAGTCATCACATGATTAGTGATAGGAACTTGATTAGTGATATCCAACCTGCTACTGGAAATGTTCTGATAGCTAATGGTGATAAGGTGAAGATAGAAGGGATAGGGAACCTTAGGTTGTTTGATAGGGAATCAACTGCCTTATATATGCCTAAGTTTACATCTAACCTGTTATCTGTGAGGAGAGCTACTGTTGATCTGAGTTGTCAGGTTGTCTTCAGACCAGATGAGGTTGAGTTTCAAGATTTAAAGACAGGGCAGGTTATTGGAAGAGGCCACAGCCATCAGGAGCTGTATCATCTCCATAAGACTCAACTAGCTGAATCTTCCTCATGTTGCTTGGTCAGTACATCTGCTGGGGTTGAGAGCACTATATGGCATGCCAGATTGGGGCATCCACACACTAGAGCACTCAATCTGATGCTTCCTGGAGTGGTGTTTAAAAATGATGAGTGTGAAGCATGCATCTTGGGGAAGCATTGCAAGACAGTATTCCCAAGGTCCAACACGATTTATGAGAAGTGTTTTGACCTGGTTCACTCTGATGTGTGGACTGCACCTTGTATGTCCAGAGAGAATCACAAGTACTTTGTTACCTTCATTGATGAGAAGTCCAAGTACACTTGGGTAACACTGATCCAGTCTAAGGACAGAGTCTTGGAAGCTTTCAAGAATTATCATTCTCATGTCACCAACCACTTCAGTGCTAAGGTGAAGATTCTCAGGTCAGATAATGGTGGAGAGTACACAAGTGGAGCTTTCAAGCAATTTTTATCTCAACAAGGGATTATTCATCAGACCAGCTGTCCTTATACTCCTCAGCAAAATGGAGTTGCTGAGAGGAAGAACAGGCATCTTATGGAGGTGGCTAGATCAATGATGTTCCACATGAGTGTTCCAAAGCGGTTCTGGAGTGATGCTGTGGTTTCTGCTTGTCATCTGATCAACAGAACCCCAACTAGAGTTCTCAATGACATCTCTCCTTATGAAGTTCTCAACAAGAGCAAGCCATCTCTGGATCACATGCGGGTGTTTGGATGTATCTGCTTTGTACTGGTACCAGGAGGGCAGAGGAACAAGCTTGATGCAAGAAGCACAAAGGCAGTGTTCATTGGGTACTCTCCTCACCAGAAAGGCTACAAGTGTTATGTACCAGAGACCAGGAGGGTCTTAATCTCACGAGATGTCAAGTTCATGGAGTCTAGGAGTTACTATGATGGGAAGAATTGGGAAGATTTGGAGAATCTATCTCAACCTACTTCAGATAGAGCTGATAGTCTCAGAAGAGTAATGGAGAGTCTTGGCATTAGTGTACCTATTGAGAGGATACCTGAAGTACAAGAAACAGCACCAGTGATTATTGAGGGTGAACAAGTTATTCATCCTAATCCTGAAGGGGGGAATCAAGAGGACTCTCATACTGATCAGGAGGTTCAAGAGGAAGCAACACACACTGATCAAGCGCAAGAGGTTCATGATCAGGATGAAAACAATCAAGGTGTACCATCAGCACAAGAGCAAGAAGCTGTACCTGATGGAGTTGACAGTATAGAAGAAGTCCAGCCGCTTAGGAGAAGCACAAGGGTCAGGAATCCACCATCAAACTGGAGCAAGACAAGGGTGTATTTCAACAGCCACGCAGTTGCTCATCCAACCCAAGCAACATGCTCCCTAGCTCAATATCCTATGGATCATCAAGTGTTCATCACCAATCTGGATGAGGCTTACATACCAAGGTCATATGAGGAGGCTATGGCAATCAAGGAATGGAGAGATTCAGTAGAAGATGAGATGGGGGCTATGGAAAAGAATGGAACCTATTTTGAAAGTGAGCTTCCCAAAGGCAAGAAGGCAGTGACCAGCATGCTTCTGTTCACAATTAAGTACCTAGCTAATGGGAAACCTGAAAGGAAGAAGACCAGGCTAGTGGCAAGAGGCTACACTCAAGTGTATGGTGAGGATTATCTGGAAACATTTGCTCCAGTGGCAAAGTTACATACTATAAGGGTCTTGCTCTCTCTTGCTGTGAATTTGGAATGGGATCTTTGGCAAATGGATGTCAAGAATGCATTCTTACAAGGAGAACTAGAAGATGAAGTCTACATGCGCCCACCACCTGGAATGGAAAGCATGGTTAAACCTGGCAATGTATTGAGGCTGAGGAAAGCAATATATGGTCTAAAGCAATCCCCAAGAGCCTGGTATCACAAGCTAAGCTCAACACTGAATGGAAGAGGCTTTGTGAAATCTGAAGCTGATCACACTCTGTTTACTCTGACCAGCAAGCAAGGGATCATTGCTATTCTCATTTATGTGGATGATATCATCATCACAGGCAGTGACAAAGAGGGAATCAACTCAACCAAAGCATTTCTTAAAGCAACCTTTGACATCAAGGACTTGGGAGAGCTCAAGTATTTCCTAGGGATTGAGATTTGCAGATCCAAGGAAGGGTTGTTCCTGTCTCAAAGAAAATACACTCTGGATTTGTTAAAAGAAGCTGGTGATCTTGGTGGAAGAGCTGCTAAAACACCACTAGAAGATGGATACAAGGTGATGCGTGAGGGGGAGATTGAAGACAAGGCATATGGAGATGTAAAGCACTATAGAAGAATGGTGGGGAAACTGATATATCTCACTATCACAAGACCTGATGTGTGCTTTGCAGTCAACCAAGTGAGCCAGCATATGCAAGCTCCCAAGATGCACCATTGGAACATGGTGGAGAGGATACTAAGGTATCTAAGAGAGGCGCCAGGACAAGGAATATGGATGGGGTGCAACAAGAGTACTGAGATAGTTGGGTATTGTGATGCTGATTGGGCAGGAGATAGGGTTGATAGGAGATCAACTACTGGTTATTGCACATTTATTGGAGGCAACTTGGTGACTTGGAAGAGCAAGAAGCAGAAGGTGGTTTCATGTTCAAGTGCTGAGGCAGAGTATAGAGCCATGAGAAAGCTCACAAGTGAGCTGATTTGGATCAAGGGACTGCTTAAGGACTTGGGAGTTGTGACTACCTCGCCAATCACTATGCATTGTGATAACCAGGCTGCTATACACATTGCCAGCAACTCTGTCTTTCATGAAAGAACCAAACACATAGAAGTGGACTGCCACAAAGTTAGACAAGCTGTAGAGCAGAAAGTGATATTGCCATGCTACACAAGAAGTGAGGAGCAGCTAGCAGATATCTTCACAAAGGCAGCAAGCACTAAGGTCTGTGAGTTCATCCATCCAAGGTTAGGACTCATAGATCTCTCATGTCACTGATCTCTCCTCCATGAAGTGATCTACTCTTTTTCCTTGGCTTGGTTTTTGTCCCACTGGGTTTTACCAAGCTAAGGTTTTAATGAGGGATTGCTTCATGGCTTCCAAGCTTGACTTGTTCCATATGGTCAAGCTTGAGGGGGAGTGTTGACATGAAGGCATAAAGATCAAGAGATGAGACATAGGCGACCAGAGTTGTGGAGATAAGTGAAGGAGGGAGTTTGATTCATATAAGAGTGCCTTGCAAGGCAAGGATGATTCAAATATCTCGCCATCCTCTCCATAAGGTCTGGAATATAGTAAACAAGTGGGAGAGGACCGTTGGCAATCAGGACACAAGAAGATCACATGTTGTGTGAAGCATGAAAGAGAAAGAGGAGCTGTCACTATCCATGGGCAGGCGAGAGTGACTTGGTCTGATGCTGTCTCCATTTGTTTATTATTCTCTTTGTCACATTGCTAACTCTTGTATGTCTATTTATGTAACATGGCTGAGGCCTAAATGAATCAAGGAATTACTTTCTCTCTTTCTCTCTCTCTCAAAATCGTCACACACACAAACTCTCTCTTTCTCTCATTGTTCTTCAATTCTCCAGCAACATATCTCTTTGATTCTCTTATCCTATCAATTCTCACACTTCTACTCTAGAGAGCTCTAACTAAGGTACCTGATACAATATCCCAAAGGTGCATCAGTTCTTAAGGCAAAGCATTCAATCACATCAAGCTCAATAACATTTTAAGTATAAGAACCATCATTAATGTATTGAGATGAGTTTAAGGCACTTCCCTTTCATCAGTATGGTGGGGAGTGAACTCCACTTGAATCCCCACCTTGGTAAAGACACAATCCGGATCATGGAAGCTCAATCTCATGCTTGGAACTGAGAAATGGAAGGACCAAGCTCGTATGGAAGGCATATGTTCTCTAGATGGCTTCTTTGATCCGGTTGGTAATGAGTAATGCAGGATTGAACTCCACTACTTGCAAACTCCACTTTTGATCTGAGTGAACTCCACTTCTGATCTCTGGTGAGGCAATGGCCGAATTAAATCTTCAGGATAGCTCACCAGTACCCCTCCTCAAGCTTGATCCAGAGTCCTTAGACTGAGTAAAAAGGACCAAGCTTGGAAGTGAGCAATACTGAGTCTTGAAACCAGGAGCGCATCACCCCTACAGCTGCGCTTAAGTCAACCAGTTCATCCCTTGATCTCATCTCCACTGCCTCTTGTTTTTCTTTGAACCAGGAGCTCAACACCCAAACAGGCTGCGCTTAATTCAACCGGTTCTTCACAATACATGAGGAGCTCCAGCTTGGTGTGTGACTGATCAAACACTGGTCTGCCTCTCCATCAATACTCCTTCTGGCAGTATCTTCAAAGCCCAGCCATATTTTATTTTCAGCCCCCACTTATTACCACCTGGTCTCCTCTTTAACAATCTCTCCATGGTCAGGAATATACACCATGTGTAGGCTCTGAACAGCATGGGCAAAGCCTTCTTCTTTGTCTTGATTTGATGATGGACAGAGACAACACTTGTGTACCTGAAACATCACTCAAACTCCAGCAAGAATCAGACCACACACACTAGGATCAATCCTTGATAACTCATCAAGTCTGATCCCAATGTTTAAGAAAAATGCAATGGACAGAATCTAAACAACTCATCTAGTTCAAATCCATGCAAACAACACACTAGATGATCAAGAATGATAACTCATCAAGAACAGAGACTAAACAACTAGACAAATCAACTAATCACTTTAAACATAATGAATGCACTACAAGACCAGGAAACTCTCCTAGACCTTTAGCAATGCAACAAGACAATGACAGTGGCTAAACAACTCGCATAGCACACACACAACTTAGATCAATGATTCTAGGACAGAAGCTAAACATAACCATGCTAGCAAACTTATAATCCTAAACCATTGCACACACCACAGAAACAATTTAAAATAATTGAACAAGCTCATATTAAAGTTCAGGAGGTTAGCTTACAACTCAAGGAACCTGAGCTAGTTCCTTGTACCTCCATGGACATGGTTTATCTGAACTTGGCAGGTTTGAGGTGTGGGTGAAGATCCCAACACTTCTCCTTGGTGTGCCCCTCACGCTGACAGTGCTCACATTTGAGTTCTCCCCCCTCTGACTTCTTGTAATTGGCGGATGCTTTGTTTGCAAGTGAAAGAGACTCCTTTCCTCCAAACAAGCTATGTGAGCCAAACTCCTTTTGGACTTGAGAGCACACTTCATCCAGAGTGGGAAGCTTCTCTGACCTCAATATGTGCTTAATGAGGTCAGTATACATTGGGCTGAGGGTAAGAAGTAGCCCAAACACCTTGTCTTGCTCTCTTCTTTCATGGATGATGGTTGGATCTGTTGTAGAAGGTCTTAATGACTCAAGCTCACCCCACAGAGAGTTAAACTTGCCAAAATGAGCAGTAAACTCCATCTCCTCCTGAGACAGGTTGTTTATAGCCTCCTTGAGCTCATACACCCTTGTGAGGTTGGATGAGTTGCCATAGACCTTGTAGAGAGTCTCCCAAAGCTCCTTACCACTCTCACATTATGAGTAAGATTCCATAATAGAAACTGAAAGAGAGCTTTGGAGAACAGACAAGACCAGTAGGTCTTCTTGCTGCCATTTGGTGCTGGTTTGCTTTGGAGCTGCTTGTAGACAATGCTCCCACAACCCTTGTCCTCCAAGTGCTGTCTTCATCACCCTAGACCAGACAAGGTAATTTGACCCCTTTAGCACCACAGAAACCGCCATGATTCTTGGTTTCTCCATTATGAAGAGTTTTGGACCAGTGGATAATAGATGGCACCCACTGGTTTTGCAAGAACAGAGCTTGAAGCTGGACTTTGATGAGGCTTGCTGGACTGAGCTGAAGCCTTCTTGAGTTCCAGAAGCTAAAGTCCTCCTTTATCTTGATATCTGGTGAGTCTATTCCCTCCTGGAACAGCTTTGGACCAGAAGATACAAGGATGAACAGAAACAGACTTTTAAAGAGAGATAAGAACTGGAAATGATTTGCGGAAGCTTTATAGGTTCTCAAGAGCTTGAAGCTCTGATACCATGTGAGAAATAGAGAGTAACTGATGAGAATATGTTTATAAATGAATCTGGTCGTGAGTAAACAAGAGAATGGCAGAGATAATCAGTTTGTATCCAAGAGAAGAGAATGAGTAAGATTAATGAAGTATAAGTGAAGAACAAGAGAGATTGATGGATAATGAGTAGTTGTCGTGTGAGACTGAGTATGAGAGTGTAAGGTAACCAGAGAGAAAGAGAATAGAGAAAATAAGTGAAGGAGAAACTTAATTCTCACTTAGATTGCAAGTTGTTACAAGGAGGCCTTAAATAGGCAAATGGCAACAATAAAGAAATACTAAACAAGGATTTACTAAACAAATAATATTGCAGGGTTTCTGATGAGTCCAAAGAGGGTAGAGACAAGGCTGGCACGACCAGAGGGAGTGAGAGTGACAGGAGAGAGAGACACAGTCTCCTTAGGTTGATAGTGACAGGTCTTCTGCTTCTCCAAAGCACCACATGTGACTTTCCTTGCTTCAATTCAAACCAGATCTTTTCTCTTGACATATGCACGTGTAGAGTAAGGTTTCTGGAGCTTGGCAAGGATCACAAGGTAAGCTCCAACTCATTTCCTTAAGATCAACATGTGACTTTTATTATATATAACTCCCACTTGTCTTGCTTCTTTCTCCAATGGTCAGAATCTTGTTTAAATTCAAATTTGCCTCTGAAGTTGAAGCTGGAAGAGTTTCACTCTTGTCTTGCCTTCCAAGACACTCTAGCTCAAGCTTGGTTGCTTGGAGGTCAAGACTGTATGGACTGACTTGCTACACAAGCATCCGAACTTTCCCTTCTTCTTGTCTTCTTTATATCTCTTTAACAATACTAGGATCATGAACCAGCTTCTTCTTCTTCTGGTCATTCCCTTCTTTATTTCAACACCTGGTTATTCTCCACTGATTAGTGGTTCCAAATAAAGCTTCTTAGATCGTGGTTCAACCTGGTTTGATAAGAATCATGAAGATATTGACATATGTCCGAACAGGCTAATCTGGAATCATCTGGATAGAAAGTGGGATATCTTCTTCCTCACAACTCCTATGAGATTTATTCAACTTCCTGGTTATTCTCCACTGATTAGTGGTTAAAGCTTCTTAGATCGTGGTTCATCCTGGTTTGATAAGAATCATGAAGATATTGCCATATGTCGAACAGGCTAATCTGGAATCATCTGGATAGAAAGTGGGATATCTTCTTAATCACACTCCTATGAGACTTATTCAACTTCCTGGTTATTCTCCACTGATTAGTGCTTCCAAATAAAGCTTCTTAGATCGTGGTTCATCCTGGTTTGATAAAAATCATGAAGATATTGCCATATGTCCGAACAGGCTAATCTGGAATCATCTGGATAGAAAGTGGGATATCTTCTTACTCACAACTCCTATGAGATTTATTCAACTTCCTGGTTATTCTCCACTGATTAGTGGTTCTAAATAAAGCTTCTTAGATCGTGGTTCATCCTGGTTTGATAAGAATCATGAAGATATTGCCATATGTCCGAACAGGCTAATCTGGAATCATCTGGATAGAAAGTGGGATATCTTCTTCCTCACAAATCCTATGAGATTTATTCAACTTCCTGGTTATTCTCCACTGATTAGTGGTTCCAAATAAAGCTTCTTAGATCGTGGTTCATCCTGGTTTGATAAGAATCATGAAGATATTGACATATGTCCGAACAGGCTAATCTGGAATCATCTGGATAGAAAGTGGGATATCTTCTTCCTCACAACTCCTATGAGATTTATTCAACTTCCTGGTTATTCTCCACTGATTAGTGGTTCCATATCAAGCTTCTTATATATTGGTCATCCTGGTTTGATAAGAATCATGAAGATATTGACATATGTCCGAACAGGCTAATCTGGAATCATCTGGATAGAAAGTGGGATATCTTCTTCCTCACAACTCCTATGAGATTTATTCAACTTCCTGGTTATTCTCCACTGATCAGTGGTTCCAAATAAAGCTTCTTAGATCGTGGTTCATCCTGGTTTGATAAGAATCATGAAGATATTGCCATATGTCCGAACAGGCTAATCTGGAATCATCTGGATAGAAAGTGGGATATCTTCTTACTCACAACTCCTATGAGATTTATTCAACTTCCTGTTTATTCTCCACTGATTAGTGGTTCCAAATAAAGCTTCTTAGATCGTGGTTCATCCTGGTTTGATAAGAATCATGAAGATATTGCCATATGTCCGAACAGGCCAATCTGGAATCATCTGGATAGAAAGTGGGATATCTTCTTACTCACAACTCTTATGAGATTTATTCAACTTCCTGGTTATTCTCCACTGATTAGTGGTTCCAATCAAGCTTCTTATATATTGGTTCATCCTGGTTTGATAAGAATCATGAAGATATTGACATATGTCCGAACAGGCTAATCTGGAATCATCTGGATAGAAAGTGGGATATCTTCTTCCTCACAACTCCTATGAGATTTATTCAACTTCCTGGTTATTCTCCACTGATTAGTGGTTCCAAATAAAGCTTCTTAGATCGTGGTTCAACCTGGTTTGATAAGAATCATGAAGATATTGCCATATGTCCGAACAGGCTAATCTGGAATCATCTGGATAGAAAGTGGGATATCTTCTCTCACAACTCCTATGAGATTTATTCAACTTCCTGGTTATTCTCCACTGATTAGTGGTTCCAAATAAAGCTTCTTAGATCGTGGTTCATCCTGGTTTGATAAGAATCATGAAGATATTGCCATATGTCCGAACAGGCTAATCTGGAATCATCTGGATAGAAAGTGGGATATCTTCTTACTCACAACTCCTATGAGATTTATTCAACTTCCTGGTTATTCTCCACTGATTAGTGGTTCCAAATAAAGCTTCTTAGATCGTGGTTCATCCTGGTTTGATAAGAATCATGAAGATATTGCCATATGTCCGAACAGGCTAATCTGGAATCATCTGGATAGAAAGTGGGATATCTTCTTACTCACAACTCCTATGAGATTTATTCAACTTCCTGGTTATTCTCCACTGATTAGTGGTTCCAAATAAAGCTTCTTAGATCGTGGTTCATCCTGGTTTGATAAGAATCATGAAGATATTGCCATATGTCCGAACAGGCTAATCTGGAATCATCTGGATAGAAAGTGGGATATCTTCTTACTCACAACTCCTATGAGATTTATTCAACTTCCTGGTTATTCTCCACTGATTAGTGGTTCCAAATAAAGCTTCTTAGATCGTGGTTCATCCTGGTTTGATAAGAATCATGAAGATATTGCCATATGTCCGAACAGGCTAATCTGGAATCATCTGGATAGAAAGTGGGATATCTTCTTACTCACAACTCCTATGAGATTTATTCAACTTCCTGGTTATTCTCCACTGATTAGTGGTTCCAAATAAAGCTTCTTAGATCGTGGTTCATCCTGGTTTGATAAGAATCATGAAGATATTGCCATATGTCCGAACAGGCTAATCTGGAATCATCTGGATAGAAAGTGGGATATCTTCTTACTCACAACTCCTATGAGATTTATTCAACTTCCTGGTTATTCTCCACTGATTAGTGGTTCCAAATAAAGCTTCTTAGATCGTGGTTCATCCTGGTTTGATAAGAATCATGAAGATATTGGCATATGTCCGAACAGGCTAATCTGGAATCATCTGGATAGAAAGTGGGATATCTTCTTACTCACAACTCCTATGAGATTTATTCAACTTCCTGGTTATTCTCCACTGATTAGTGGTTCCAAATAAAGCTTCTTAGATCGTGGTTCATCCTGGTTTGATAAGAATCATGAAGATATTGCCATATGTCCGAACAGGCTAATCTGGAATCATCTGGATAGAAAGTGGGATATCTTCTTACTCACAACTCCTATGAGATTTATTCAACTTCCTGGTTATTCTCCACTGATTAGTGGTTCCAAATAAAGCTTCTTAGATCGTGGTTCATCCTGGTTTGATAAGAATCATGAAGATATTGCCATATGTCCGAACAGGCTAATCTGGAATCATCTGGATAGAAAGTGGGATATCTTCTTACTCACAACTCCTATGAGATTTATTCAACTTCCTGGTTATTCTCCACTGATTAGTGGTTCCAAATAAAGCTTCTTAGATCGTGGTTCATCCTGGTTTGATAAGAATCATGAAGATATTGCCATATGTCCGAACAGGCTAATCTGGAATCATCTGGATAGAAAGTGGGATATCTTCTTACTCACAACTCCTATGAGATTTATTCAACTTCCTGGTTATTCTCCACTGATTAGTGGTTCCAAATAAAGCTTCTTAGATCGTGGTTCATCCTGGTTTGATAAGAATCATGAAGATATTGCCATATGTCCGAACAGGCTAATCTGGAATCATCTGGATAGAAAGTGGGATATCTTCTTACTCACAACTCCTATGAGATTTATTCAACTTCCTGGTTATTCTCCACTGATTAGTGGTTCCAAATAAAGCTTCTTAGATCGTGGTTCATCCTGGTTTGATAAGAATCATGAAGATATTGCCATATGTCCGAACAGGCTAATCTGGAATCATCTGGATAGAAAGTGGGATATCTTCTTACTCACAACTCCTATGAGATTTATTCAACTTCCTGGTTATTCTCCACTGATTAGTGGTTCCAAATAAAGCTTCTTAGATCGTGGTTCATCCTGGTTTGATAAGAATCATGAAGATATTGCCATATGTCCGAACAGGCTAATCTGGAATCATCTGGATAGAAAGTGGGATATCTTCTTACTCACAACTCCTATGAGATTTATTCAACTTCCTGGTTATTCTCCACTGATTAGTGGTTCCAAATAAAGCTTCTTAGATCGTGGTTCATCCTGGTTTGATAAGAATCATGAAGATATTGCCATATGTCCGAACAGGCTAATCTGGAATCATCTGGATAGAAAGTGGGATATCTTCTTACTCACAACTCCTATGAGATTTATTCAACTTCCTGGTTATTCTCCACTGATTAGTGGTTCCAAATAAAGCTTCTTAGATCGTGGTTCATCCTGGTTTGATAAGAATCATGAAGATATTGCCATATGTCCGAACAGGCTAATCTGGAATCATCTGGATAGAAAGTGGGATATCTTCTTACTCACAACTCCTATGAGATTTATTCAACTTCCTGGTTATTCTCCACTGATTAGTGGTTCCAAATAAAGCTTCTTAGATCGTGGTTCATCCTGGTTTGATAAGAATCATGAAGATATTGCCATATGTCCGAACAGGCTAATCTGGAATCATCTGGATAGAAAGTGGGATATCTTCTTACTCACAACTCCTATGAGATTTATTCAACTTCCTGGTTATTCTCCACTGATTAGTGGTTCCAAATAAAGCTTCTTAGATCGTGGTTCATCCTGGTTTGATAAGAATCATGAAGATATTGCCATATGTCCGAACAGGCTAATCTGGAATCATCTGGATAGAAAGTGGGATATCTTCTTACTCACAACTCCTATGAGATTTATTCAACTTCCTGGTTATTCTCCACTGATTAGTGGTTCCAAATAAAGCTTCTTAGATCGTGGTTCATCCTGGTTTGATAAGAATCATGAAGATATTGCCATATGTCCGAACAGGCTAATCTGGAATCATCTGGATAGAAAGTGGGATATCTTCTTACTCACAACTCCTATGAGATTTATTCAACTTCCTGGTTATTCTCCACTGATTAGTGGTTCCAAATAAAGCTTCTTAGATCGTGGTTCATCCTGGTTTGATAAGAATCATGAAGATATTGCCATATGTCCGAACAGGCTAATCTGGAATCATCTGGATAGAAAGTGGGATATCTTCTTACTCACAACTCCTATGAGATTTATTCAACTTCCTGGTTATTCTCCACTGATTAGTGGTTCCAAATAAAGCTTCTTAGATCGTGGTTCATCCTGGTTTGATAAGAATCATGAAGATATTGCCATATGTCCGAACAGGCTAATCTGGAATCATCTGGATAGAAAGTGGGATATCTTCTTACTCACAACTCCTATGAGATTTATTCAACTTCCTGGTTATTCTCCACTGATTAGTGGTTCCAAATAAAGCTTCTTAGATCGTGGTTCATCCTGGTTTGATAAGAATCATGAAGATATTGCCATATGTCCGAACAGGCTAATCTGGAATCATCTGGATAGAAAGTGGGATATCTTCTTACTCACAACTCCTATGAGATTTATTCAACTTCCTGGTTATTCTCCACTGATTAGTGGTTCCAAATAAAGCTTCTTAGATCGTGGTTCATCCTGGTTTGATAAGAATCATGAAGATATTGCCATATGTCCGAACAGGCTAATCTGGAATCATCTGGATAGAAAGTGGGATATCTTCTTACTCACAACTCCTATGAGATTTATTCAACTTCCTGGTTATTCTCCACTGATTAGTGGTTCCAAATAAAGCTTCTTAGATCGTGGTTCATCCTGGTTTGATAAGAATCATGAAGATATTGCCATATGTCCGAACAGGCTAATCTGGAATCATCTGGATAGAAAGTGGGATATCTTCTTACTCACAACTCCTATGAGATTTATTCAACTTCCTGGTTATTCTCCACTGATTAGTGGTTCCAAATAAAGCTTCTTAGATCGTGGTTCATCCTGGTTTGATAAGAATCATGAAGATATTGCCATATGTCCGAACAGGCTAATCTGGAATCATCTGGATAGAAAGTGGGATATCTTCTTACTCACAACTCCTATGAGATTTATTCAACTTCCTGGTTATTCTCCACTGATTAGTGGTTCCAAATAAAGCTTCTTAGATCGTGGTTCATCCTGGTTTGATAAGAATCATGAAGATATTGCCATATGTCCGAACAGGCTAATCTGGAATCATCTGGATAGAAAGTGGGATATCTTCTTACTCACAACTCCTATGAGATTTATTCAACTTCCTGGTTATTCTCCACTGATTAGTGGTTCCAAATAAAGCTTCTTAGATCGTGGTTCATCCTGGTTTGATAAGAATCATGAAGATATTGCCATATGTCCGAACAGGCTAATCTGGAATCATCTGGATAGAAAGTGGGATATCTTCTTACTCACAACTCCTATGAGATTTATTCAACTTCCTGGTTATTCTCCACTGATTAGTGGTTCCAAATAAAGCTTCTTAGATCGTGGTTCATCCTGGTTTGATAAGAATCATGAAGATATTGCCATATGTCCGAACAGGCTAATCTGGAATCATCTGGATAGAAAGTGGGATATCTTCTTACTCACAACTCCTATGAGATTTATTCAACTTCCTGGTTATTCTCCACTGATTAGGGTTCCCAAATAAAGCTTCTTAATATCGTGTTCATCCTGGTTTGATAAGAATCATGAAGATATTGCCATATGTCCGAACAGGCTAATCTGGAATCATCTGGATAGAAAGTGGGATATCTTCTTCCTCACAACTCCTATGAGATTTATTCAACTTCCTGGTTATTCTCACACTGTTAGTGGTTCAAAGCTTCTTAGATCGTGGTTCATCCTGGTTGATAAGAATCATGAAGATATTGCATATGTCCGAACAGGCTAATCTGGAATCATCTGGATAGAAAGTGGGATATCTTCTTGCTCACAACTCCTATGAGATTTATTCAACTTCCTGGTTATTCTCACTGATTAGTGGTTCCAAAATAAGCTTCTTAGATCTGTGGTTCATCCTGGTTTGATAAAATCATGAAGATATGCCATATGTCCGAACAGGCTAATCTGGAATCATCTGGATAGAAAGTGGGATATCTTCCTACTCACAACTCCTTTATGGTTGAGATGAGCATCAAGTAAAGAGGAAGCAGATCAAAGCGTAAGAGAGCAAAGGATGATCATTGCTTGTGAACCAA
>NW_026617600.1:0-16328 GCF_000801105.2 Raphanus sativus
GATCAGTATGAGGGTGAGCAGGAACAGGAAGAAGCAGTGATAGAGGAGCAGATTCAACCATTGAGAAGAAGTACCAGAGTGAGAAATGATTCATCAAACTGGAGCAACACCAGAGTGTACTTCAACTCCAATGCAGTGGCTCATCCTACTCAAGCAGTCTGCTCCTTAGCATACTTTCCAGAAGAACATGTGGCGTTTATCACCCACCTAGATGAAGCTTACATACCAAAGACCTATGAGGAAGCAATGGCACTGGATGAGTGGAGAGAATCAGTGGGAGATGAGATAGGAGCTATGATCAAGAATGATACATGGTTTGAAACTCAACTTCCAAAAGGCAAGAAGGCAGTAACAAGTCGCCTACTCTTCACTATCAAATACAAAGCAAATGGACAACCAGAAAGGAAGAAGACAAGGCTGGTTGCAAGAGGGTACACTCAAGTCTATGGAGAAGACTATTTGGATACATTTGCACCAGTGGCTAAGCTTCACACCATAAGAGTTGTTCTCTCCTTAGCTGTTAACTTGGAATGGGATCTCTGGCAAATGGATGTCAAGAATGCATTTCTTCAAGGAGAATTAGAAGATGAAGTCTACATGAGACCACCACCAGGAATGGAAGGCATGGTCAAACCAGGAAATGTACTTAGATTGAAGAAGGCAATCTATGGATTGAAGCAATCACCAAGAGCCTGGTATCACAAGCTTAGCACAACCCTTAATGGAAAAGGGTTTGTGAAATCAGAATCTGACCATACTCTCTTCACTCTCACCAGCAAGCAAGGCATTGTTGTAATCCTCATCTATGTTGATGATATTATCATCACTGGCAGTAACAAAGAAGGTATAATTTCAACTAAAGCTTTTCTTAAATCCTCATTTGATATTAAAGATTTGGGAGAGCTTAAGTACTTCCTTGGGATAGAAATATGCCGCTCTAAAGAGGGGCTTTTCTTATGCCAAAGGAAGTACACACTTGATCTTTTAAATGAGGCAGGAGAGCTTGGTGGAAGAGTAGCCAAGACACCACTTGAAGAGGGTTACAAGATATTGCGTGAGGGGGAGTTTGAAGATACACCATTTGGAGACTTCAAACTCTATAGGAGAATGGTGGGGAAGCTGATCTATCTCACCATCACAAGACCAGACATTTGCTTTGCTGTCAACCAAGTGAGCCAGCATATGCAAGCACCCAAGGTTCACCATTGGAACATGGTGGAAAGGATCATGAGGTACCTAAGAGAAGCTCCTGGTCAAGGTGTTTGGATGGGGTGCAACAAGAGCACAGAGATTGTGGGGTATTGTGATGCTGATTGGGCTGGTGATAGAGCAGACAGAAGATCCACAACAGGCTATTGCACATTTATTGGAGGCAATCTGGTTACTTGGAAGAGCAAGAAGCAGAAGGTGGTATCCTGTTCAAGTGCTGAAGCAGAGTATAGGGCAATGAGGAAGCTCACCAATGAGCTTATCTGGATCAGAAACCTGCTGAGAGACTTGGGTATTGAGACAACAGCACCAATTACCATGCATTGTGATAACCAGGCAGCCATTCACATTGCTTCAAACTCAGTATTCCATGAGAGGACAAAGCATATTGAAGTGGATTGTCACAAGGTTAGACAAGCAGTGGAGCAGAAGATCATCTTACCTTGCTACACTAGAAGTGAAGACCAGCTAGCTGATATCTTCACCAAAGGAGCAAGCAACAAAGTTTGTGAGTCTATTCATCCAAGATTGGGGCTCATAGACTTGCCTAGATCATGATCCCCTCACCCATGAAACATCTACTCTTTTTCCTTTGTGTGTTTTTATCCCATTGGGTTTTTCACACAAAGGTTTTAATGAGGGATGTTTCATGGCCTTCCAAGCTTAACCATGCTGTATGGCTAAGCTTGAGGGGGAGTATTGACATAAAGACATGAAGGATAAAGAGGAAGGAAAGAGATGAGTATATGGCGAGTGGAAGTATGAAGGTTTACAAGACTTGTATCTCAAGTCATCAATCATCAACACAGCTTACCTTGCAAGGCAAGGGAAGTATAAACTCGCCAATACACAGCTCAGAAGTCAAAGGAGCCGTTGTGTGATACCTGAAGCAAGAAACAATATTAAAAAGGAAGTATCACATGTTCTACTTAGAGAGTGGTGGCCTGAAGACCGTTTAGGAGCTGTCCCTATCACACGCCAGTCTCCATTGCTTTGTTTATTCTATTCTCTTTGTCCTGATGTCTATTAACTTGTCTTTAAATAGTGTATGTATTCATTCAGAATCAATCAAGGAAAATAAAATCCTTCTTTACTCTCTCCTTACATTGCAACATCATCTCTCTCTCTCTCTCTCTCACGAATTCATCACTCTCTCTTCACTTGTTCTTCACTTGTTCATCATTTGTTCTTCATTTACTTTCATGGTATCAGAGCTTAAGCTCTTGAGAACCTAAATTCCTTCCGCAATACACTCTGTTTTTACTTTCTCTCTTGTTTCTCTCTTTTACTTTCACAAATCTCACCTCAGATTTCTTTTATCCAGTGGATAATAAATCTGTGTTCTTGAGTTTCTGGAATTTTTAAATTCTTCTCTTGGCTGTTCTCACTCTCTTCTGTCTCCATTTAATTTTCTTGAGAGTTAATCTTGATTTTAAACTTGTTTTTCCTCAGTTCAGAGTGATTTACTTGTTTCTGTCTTGAAAACTCTTGAAAAAAATTACTTGCAACTTTAAGGATAAGATGGAGGACTACAGACCAGTGAGAATTCCATGTCTACTCAAGGGACCAGGAAACTACATCACCTGGTCTAGAATGGCCAGGACAGCCCTTGGAGGAAGAGGATATTGGGAGCATGTCACTTCAGGCTCTGCTCCAAAGAAAATCACCCAAGGAGAAGATGGCAAGGAGGTTGTAGTGGTAGATGAAGGCAAATGGGCTCAGGAAGATCTCATGGTGCTGTCTACCTTGCAAAGCTCACTTGATGGTCCATTAATGGATTCTTATTCACACTGTACCACAACAAAACAGCTGTGGGATACCTTGCACAAGGTTTTTGGCAACACTTCAAACCTCACCAGAATCTTTGAAGTGAAGAGAGCCATCAACAACTTGGAGCAGGAAGAAGGAGACTTCACCAAGCATCTTGGGAAGTACAGTCAGCTGTGGTCTGAGCTAGAGATGCTAAGGCCAAGCACCAATGACCCTGATATACTTGAAGCCAGGCGTGAGCAAGACAAGGTCTTTGGACTGCTTCTCACACTTAACTCAAGCTTCAATGATGTGGTGAGACATATACTAAGAGACAAGGAGCTTCCATGCTATGATGAAGTATGTGCTAGACTACAAAAGGAGATAGGCTCAGATGGTCTCTTTGGAGGTGGAAAAGGAGGGCTCTCACTGGCGCACAAGGCTGAGAAGGTGGAGAGTGCTTCAGCTAACAAAGCCTACTTCAAACCTAGAAGGGGAGGAGACAAGTCTGTGACTTGTGAGCATTGTAAGAAGGAGGGACACTCCAAGACAAGCTGCTGGTTCCTCCATCCTCACCTCAGGCCAGTTTCAACAAACAGGCCCCAACAAAACAGAGCACATGAGGCAAGAGCTCAAGACACCACAGATGGGAAGGCTATGGTCTCAACTACCCACACTGGTGGATCCTTCTCCCCACACGCCATAACACCAGCTCAGGATGATGCATTCATCCGCAAGTCAGACATTGAGGCTCTTATCAAAGCACTCAATGCAAACTCTGGTAACATTAATGTTAATGCTTTAAATTCTATTCACCATGGATCACACCCTGCTAGACCTTTAATTATTGATTCAGGAGCTTCTCATCATATGATTAGGGATGTTAATCTGATTAGTAATGTTAAGCCAGCTCTAGGCAGTGTAGTAATTGCTAATGGTGATAGAATACCTATTGAAGGAGTAGGAAACCTGAAACTGTTTGAAAAAGAGTCTCAAGCTTTTTATATGCCTAGTTTCACCTCTAACTTACTATCTGTTAAGAAAGCAACCACTGATCTTAATTGCCATGTTATTTTTAGTCCTAATGATGTGTGCTTTCAGGATATTAAGACCAGTAAGATGCTGGGAAAAGGTGTGAGCAAGGGAGAGCTTTATTTACTTGAAGACACCAAGCTGTTATCAGATTCTACTTATGCTTTTAATTCTGCTTCTGTTTTAGCTAGTAATGTATTATGGCATGCTAGATTAGGTCATCCTCATTCTAGAGCTTTAAGTCTTATGTTGCCTAATCTGTCTTTTAAAAATGAAACTTGTGAGGCTTGTATCCTTGGTAAACATTGCAAATCTGTCTTTCCTAAATCTATGACTATTTATGAGAATTGTTTTGATCTAGTTCACTCTGATGTTTGGACAGCACCTTGTGTATCTAGAGAAAACCATAAATATTTTGTGACATTCATAGATGAAAAATCAAAGTTTACTTGGCTCACATTGATTTCTAGTAAAGATAGAGTTTTTGAAGCTTTTCTAAACTTCCAAAACTATGTGACTAACCATTTCAACTCTAAGATAAAAATCTTTAGGTCTGATAATGGAGGAGAATACACTAGCAATGCCTTCAAACAACACCTAGCAAAACATGGAATAATACATCAAACAAGCTGCCCTTACACACCACAACAAAATGGAGTGGCTGAGAGGAAAAATCGCCATCTTATGGAGGTTGCAAGGAGCATGATGTTTCACACCAATGTCCCTAAGAGATTTTGGGGTGATGCTGTGGTCTCTGCATGCTATTTAATCAACAGGATACCAACCAAAGTCCTCCAAGATGTCTCTCCTTTTCAGGTATTAAACAAAATCAAACCTCCACTAGATCACTTGCGTGTGTTTGGGTGTGTTTGCTATGTCTTGACACCAGGAGAACAGAGAAACAAGCTGGAAGCCAAGAGTGTCAAGGGCATGTTCATTGGATATTCCCATACACAGAAAGGCTACAAGTGCTACATCCCTGAGTTAAGAAGGGTAATGGTCTCAAGGGATGTGAAGTTTGTAGAATCAAAGGGTTACTATGATGAGAAGAGCTGGGAAAGCCTTAGAGATCTCTCACAAGGACCATCTGATAGAGCAAACAACCTGAGAACCATCTTGGAAAGCTTAGGTATCTCTCAGCCTAGAAGCAGTGAGGCGCCTAACACCACTCCATCACCACCAGCTGCTGTCCCAATTATGGAACCAGTCCATCCTGATCCTGAGGGAGGCAATGAGAATGAATCAACACCAGAAGATGATTCAACATCAGTCCATGATCAAGATGGAGCTGAATCTGATCAGTCTAGTGGAGATCAGTATGAGGGTGAGCAGGAACAGGAAGAAGCAGTGATAGAGGAGCAGATTCAACCATTGAGAAGAAGTACCAGAGTGAGAAAAGATCCATCAAACTGGAGCAACACCAGAGTGTACTTCAACTCCAATGCAGTGGCTCATCCTACTCAAGCAGTCTGCTCCTTGGCATACTTTCCAGAAGAACATGTGGCGTTTATCACCCACCTAGATGAAGCTTACATACCAAAGACCTATGAGGAAGCAATGGCACTGGATGAGTGGAGAGAATCAGTGGGAGATGAGATAGGAGCTATGATCAAGAATGATACATGGTTTGAAACTCAACTTCCAAAAGGCAAGAAGGCAGTAACAAGTCGCCTACTCTTCACTATCAAGTACAAAGCAAATGGACAACCAGAAAGGAAGAAGATATCCCACTTTCTATCCAGATGATTCAGATTAACCTGTTCGGACATATGGCAATATCTTCAAGATTCTTATCAAACCAGGATGAACCACGATCTAAGAAGCTTTATTTGGAACCACTAATCAGTGGAGAATAACCAGGAAGTTGAATAAATCTCATAAGTGTTGTGAGCAAGAAGATATCCCACCTTCTATCCAGATGATTCCAGATTAGCATGTTCGAACATATGGCAATATTTTCAAGATTCTTATCAAACCAGGATGAACCACGATCTAAGAAGCTTTATTTGGAACCACTAATCAGTGGAGAATAACCAGGAAGTTGAATAAATCTCATAAGTGTTGTGCGTAAGAAGATATCCCACTTTCTATCCAGATGATTCCAGATTAGCCTGTTCGAACATATGGCAATATCTTCATGATTCTTATCAAACCAGGATGAACCACGATCTAAGAAGCTTATTTGGAACCACTAATCAGTGGAGAATAACCAGGAAGTTGAATAAATCACATAGTGTTGTGAGTAAGAAGATATCCCACCTTCTATCCAGATGATTCCAGATTAGCCTGTTCGGACATATGCCATTATCTTCATGATTCTTATCAAACCAGGATGAACCACGATCTAAGAAGCTTTATTTGGAACCACTAATCAGTGGAGAATAACCAGGAAGTTGAATAAATCTCATAAGTGTTGTGAGTAAGAAGATATCCACCTTCTATCCAGATGATTCCAGATTAGCCTGTTCGGACATATGCCATTATCTTCATGATTCTTATCAAACCAGGATGAACCACGATCTAAGAAGCTTTATTTGGAACCACTAATCAGTGGAGAATAACCAGGAAGTTGAATAAATCTCATAGGAGTTGTGAGTAAGAAGATATCCCACTTTCTATCCAGATGATTCCAGATTAGCCTGTTCGGACATATGGCAATATCTTCATGATTCTTATCAAACCAGGATGAACCACGATATAAGAAGCTTTATTTGGAACCACTAATCAGTGGAGAATAACCAGGAAGTTGAATAAATCTCATAAGAGTTGTGAGTAAGAAGATATCCCACTTTCTATCCAGATGATTCCAGATTAGCCTGTTCGGACATATGCCATTATCTTCATGATTCTTATCAAACCAGGATGAACCACGATCTAAGAAGCTTTATTTGGAACCACTAATCAGTGGAGAATAACCAGGAAGTTGAATAAATCTCATAACTGTTGTGAGTAAGAAGATATCCCACCTTCTATCCAGATGATTCCAGATTAGCCTGTTCGGACATATGGCAATATCTTCATGATTCTTATCAAACCAGGATGAACCACGATCTAAGAAGCTTTATTTGGAACCACTAATCAGTGGAGAATAACCAGGAAGTTGAATAAATCTCATAAGTTGTGAGTAAGAAGATATCCCACTTTCTATCCAGATGATTCCAGATTAGCCTGTTCGGACATATGCCATTATCTTCATGATTCTTATCAAACCAGGATGAACCACGATCTAAGAAGCTTTATTTGGAACCACTAATCAGTGGAGAATAACCAGGAAGTTGAATAAATCTCATAGGAGTTGTGAGTAAGAAGATATCCCACTTTCTATCCAGATGATTCCAGATTAGCCTGTTCGGACATATGGCAATATCTTCATGATTCTTATCAAACCAGGATGAACCACGATCTAAGAAGCTTTATTTGGAACCACTAATCAGTGGAGAATAACCAGGAAGTTGAATAAATCTCATAAGTGTTGTGAGCAAGAAGATATCCCACCTTCTATCCAGATGATTCCAGATTAGCCTGTTCGGACATATGGCAATATCTTCATGATTCTTATCAAACCAGGATGAACCACGATCTAAGAAGCTTTATTTGGAACCACTAATCAGTGGAGAATAACCAGGAAGTTGAATAAATCTCATAGGAGTTGTGAGTAAGAAGATATCCCACTTTCTATCCAGATGATTCCAGATTAGCCTGTTCGGACATATGGCAATATCTTCATGATTCTTATCAAACCAGGATGAACCACGATCTAAGAAGCTTTATTTGGAACCACTAATCAGTGGAGAATAACCAGGAAGTTGAATAAATCTCATAAGTGTTGTGAGTAAGAAGATATCCCACTTTCTATCCAGATGATTCCAGATTAGCCTGTTCGGACATATGCCATTATCTTCATGATTCTTATCAAACCAGGATGAACCACGATCTAAGAAGCTTTATTGGGAACCACTAATCAGTGGAGAATAACCAGGAAGTTGAATAAATCTCATAGGAGTTGTGAGTAAGAAGATATCCCACTTTCTATCCAGATGATTCCAGATTAGCCTGTTCGAACATATGGCAATATCTTCATGATTCTTATCAAACCAGGATGAACCACGATCTAAGAAGCTTTATTTGGAACCACTAATCAGTGGAGAATAACCAGGAAGTTGAATAAATCTCATAAGTGTTGTGAGCAAGAAGATATCCCACCTTCTATCCAGATGATTCCAGATTAGCCTGTTCGGACATATGGCAATATCTTCATGATTCTTATCAAACCAGGATGAACCACGATCTAAGAAGCTTTATTTGGAACCACTAATCAGTGGAGAATAACCAGGAAGTTGAATAAATCTCATAGGAGTTGTGAGTAAGAAGATATCCCACTTTCTATCCAGATGATTCCAGATTAGCCTGTTCGGACATGTGGCAATATCTTCATGATTCTTATCAAACCAGGATGAACCACGATCTAAGAAGCTTTATTTGGAACCACTAATCAGTGGAGAATAACCAGGAAGTTGAATAAATCTCATAAGTGTTGTGAGCAAGAAGATATCCCACTTTCTATCCAGATGATTCCAGATTAGGCTGTTCGGACATATGCCATTATCTTCATGATTCTTATCAAACCAGGATGAACCACGATCTAAGAAGCTTTATTTGGAACCACTAATCAGTGGAGAATAACCAGGAAGTTGAATAAATCTCATATTGTTGTGAGCAAGAAGATATCCCACTTTCTATCCAGATGATTCCAGATTAGCCTGTTCGGACATATGGCATTATCTTCATGATTCTTATCAAACCAGGATGAACCACGATCTAAAAGCTTTATTTGGAACAACTAATCAGTGGAGAATAACCAGGAAGTTGAATAAATCTCATAGGAGTTGTGAGTAAGAAGATATCCCACTTTCTATCCAGATGATTCCAGATTAGCCTGTTCGGACATATGGCAATATCTTCATGATTCTTATCAAACCAGGATGAACCACGATCTAAGAAGCTTTATTTGGAACCACTAATCAGTGGAGAATAACCAGGAAGTTGAATAAATCTCATAAGAGTTGTGAGCAAGAAGATATCCCACCTTCTATCCAGATGATTCCAGATTAGCCTGTTCGGACATATGGCATTATCTTCATGATTCTTATCAAACCAGGATGAACCACGATCTAAGAAGCTTTATTTGGAACCACTAATCAGTGGAGAATAACCAGGAAGTTGAATAAATCTCATAGGAGTTGTGAGTAAGAAGATATCCCACTTTCTATCCAGATGATTCCAGATTAGCCTGTTCGGACATATGGCAATATCTTCATGATTCTTATCAAACCAGGATGAACCACTATCTAAGAAGCTTTATTTGGAACCACTAATCAGTGGAGAATAACCAGGAAGTTGAATAAATCTCATAAGTGTTGTGAGTAAGAAGATATCCCACTTTCTATCCAGATGATTCCAGATTAGCCTGTTCGGACATATGGCAATATCTTCATGATTCTTATCAAACCAGGATGAACCACGATCTAAAAGCTTTATTTGGAACCACTAATCAGTGGAGAATAACCAGGAAGTTGAATAAATCTCATAAGTGTTGTGAGCAAGAAGATATCCCACCTTCTATCCAGATGATTCCAGATTAGCCTGTTCGGACATATGCCATTATCTTCATGATTCTTATCAAACCAGGATGAACCTGTTGAGATGAAGTGTTGAGAAAGGAGGTTAACATGGAGAGAAGAGGAGAAGAATGATCTTGAGTTACTATTTGGAAGTTACTATTACAGTAACTTTTAGTTACTGTGGTGAAAAGAAGTTACTGAGGTAAATGGAGAAGAGAAGAGGTGAAAAGGATGTCGGATACTCTTAACCAAAAGGAGGGTTAAGAGAGGAAGCTTGTGACCGTTTAAAGATCAGGTTGAGGCTCGCCATGACAGGCTGGACAAGGCTGGAATGGCAAAGAGCATCTGGTCAAGATGCTAAAGGTATCAAGCATGTGAAGCATATGGTCCAAGTATTCAAAAGAGGCGCCTAAACCAGTCTTGACTCCACATGCTTAGAATAGTGCTTAGACTTCTTATCCTTGTCGCAAACCCTTGTTAACCTCTCCATATATATTTGTAAACACTCTGATTATTAATCTAAGCAATTCTTGAGTCTCTTTCTCTCTTAGTCTCGAGTTTACTATACACTATTACATCTGGAAATCTTTCTCACCAATCTCTGATTCTCTTAGCCTCTTAATCTCTTTCAACCCTTCATAACTACTCAGATTACTAAAAATAATATGGTATCAGAGCCAGGTTGAAGACAATCTGAGTTCGAGAAGACTCTTTGGTGATTCCTAGTGAAGATCCAAAGAGAGGTTTGTGTTCTTGGTGTGTTCTTGCGGTTACTTGTTAAACACTTTTAGTTTCTTTGGTGATTCCTTAGTGAAGATCCAAGGAAAGGTAGTGTTTTTAGTCAGATTCGCGGATAGACTCTAAGATCTTTGAGCTCTTTGGTGATTCCTTAGTGAAGATCCAAAGAGAAACTAGTGTTCTTGTGTTGTGTTCTTGCGGGTAACTTGAAAGCTTGTTCATTTCTCTCGTGTGTGGAGTTGTGAGTACAAGTCTGGGATTGTTGAGTATTGTTTCAGGTGATTACAAGCTCAGGAAGTATTAGTTGAAGTCTAAAGGTGTCGGCTTTCAAGATGGAAGGTGGTGGATACAACAATATGAAGGTTGCGGTTTGCTTCAAGGGAAGCAACTACTTGGTGTGGTCTCGGATGGTGAGAACCACAGTTGGATGCAAGGGTCTCTGGAAGCATATCATACCAGGAGATCCTCCAAAGCTTCTTACTCAAGGAAAAGAGGGAGAAGAAACCTCAAGTGATGCGCTTGAGAAGTGGGAACAAGAAGACATGTTGGTGATGTCAGTTCTCCATGCATCACTTGAGCCAGCTATACTGGAAGCATATAGCTACTGTGAAACAGCCAAGGAGCTGTGGGATACCCTGAAGAAGGTGTATGGCAACACATCAAACCTAAGCCGAGTGTTTGAGATCAAGCAAGCTATCAATCTGCTTGTACAAGAGGATATGGAGTTCACTAAACACTTGGGAAGGTTCAGATCACTCTGGTCCGAGCTGGAAATGTTGAGACCAAGTACTCTAGATGCTGATGAGCTCAACAAGAGAAGAGAGCAAGACAAGGTCTTTGGTTTGCTTCTCACTCTGAACCCGGCATACAATGGTTTGATACTGAAGTTGCTAAGAGAAGATGATCTGCCAGACCTTGAGGAAGTGTGTTCCCGGATTCAAAAAGAGCAAGGCTCTATTGGACTATTTGGGAAGAAGGGAGAGATGTCACTTGCTAACCAAGCGAGTCAAGATGAACCAGGAGAGGGTTACCAAGCTAACAAGGCAGTACAAGGGAAGTATGAGAAGTTCAATGGCAATTGTGATCACTGTAAGAAGCATGGGCATAAGAAGAGTAGCTGCTGGATACTCCATCCGCACTTGAAGCCAGCTAAGTTCATGAAGGACAAGGAAGCAAGGGCTCACATGTCCGAGAGCTCAAGTGGAGGATCGAGTGGAGCTGGTACTAGCAAGGGTAAGGAAGTGGCTATGCAGGATACTGGTGGTGATGGCAAGTCCCTGGTGGCCTATTCTGGTGCTCCTACTATCCGCAGCAACCCTTGTGATGATTACATCAAGAAATCCGACCTTGATGCAATCATAAAACACTTCAAGGATCATGGTAACTTTGGTAATGACTTTGGTTATTCTTTTGGTGCTAGGATGGTAGATGATCCTGTGAAAATGAGTAGCATTGATAGCATTGTTTCTAGTATTGCTAGTCTTGCTAGGACTGATCATACTCATTCTTTCAAGCCTTCTAGCATCCTTGCTCTCATTGCTAAATCTTGTGCATCAAAGCCATTGATAGTTGATTCTGGTGCATCTCATCACATGATAAGTGACACTAAGTTGATTAAGAACATTCTCCCTCATTCTGGTCATGTGATGATTGCTAATGGTGATAGGATTCCTATTAAAGGAATAGGAAGTCTCAAGCTGTTTGATAAAGAGTCTCAAGCCCTTTATATGCCTGATTTTGCTTCAAATCTTTTATCTGTTAAGAGATGTGCTACTGATTTGCAATGTAATGTTATCTTTAGCCCTGATGATGTGAAGTTTCAGGATATTAAAAGCAGCAAGATGATTGGGAAAGGAGTAACCAAGGGTGACTTGTATTTGCTTGAAGATCTTGCTCCTGTTTCAAATTATAGCTGCTCGTTTACTACTATTTCTGCTTCTGGTTTGAGTAAAAATGCATTGTGGCATGCTAGACTAGGACACCCTCATAATAAGGCTTTTAAACTGATGTTGCCAGGTGTTTCTTTTGAGAATAATGATTGTGAAGCTTGTATTTTAGGCAAGCATTGTAAAACTGTCTTTCCAAACTCTTCTACTGTTTATGAGAAATGTTTTGATCTTATTCATTCTGATGTTTGGACTGCTCCTTGCTTGTCTAGAGAATCTCATAAGTATTATGTCTCTTTTATTGATGAAAAATCCAAATACACCTGGCTAACACTCATTCCAACCAAAGATAGGGTGCTTGATGCATTTAAAAATTTTCAAGCTTATGTGACTAACCAATATCATGCCAAGATTAAGATTTTCAGGTCTGATAATGGAGGAGAGTACACTGGCAATGCATTCAAGCAACACCTATCCACTCATGGAATCTTGCATCAAACGAGTTGTCCCTATACACCACAACAGAATGGTGTAGCTGAAAGGAAGAATAGACATCTCATGGAGGTGGCAAGGACACTGATGCTCCAGTCTAAAGTGCCTAAGAGGTTTTGGAGTGATGCTGTGACTACAGCATGCTATCTGATCAACCGAACTCCTACACTGGTCTTGAAAGGGCAGGCTCCATTTGAGGTATTAAACCAATACAAACCTACCTTGGAGCATATGAGAGTGTTTGGATGTTTGTGCTATGTGATGGTGCCTAGTGAAATGAGGAACAAGCTAGAAGCTAGAAGTGTGAAGGCAATGTTTGTGGGATATTCATCCTCACAAAAGGGTTACAAGTGCTATGATCCTGACACAAGAAGAGTGTTAGTATCAAGAGAAGTGAAGTTTATAGAAGAAAGGGGTTACTATGAGGAGCAGAATCAGGAAGATTTGAAGGATCTTACCTCAGATAGAGCTTCTACATTGAGAACCATCTTAGAGGGTCTTGGAATCCACATGTCCCAAGATCAGCCTCGGGCATCAACAACAAGAACACCACCAAGAGATCAAGCAGTGGGTCAAACAACTTCCAACCTTGATCATGTGGGGGGAGAAGTTCAAGTGGTTCAAGTGGAGATGAGAGCTCGGGTGGTTCTCATGACCAAGGTGTGGAAGCTAGTAATGGAACTGAAGAGAGTCAGCCAGTAACTAGTGAAGAGAGTGGTGAAGCATCTGGTGAGAGTGTACAAGACAGTGTACAAGAACAAGAGCAACAAGAGCAAGCCGAGCCAGTATCACAAGATGTCTCACCACCAGCCTTGAGAAGGAGTACAAGGGTCAAGAGGGATGCTTCCAACTGGGTAAACACGAGAGTGTACTACAATGCCCAGGCTGTGGAGCATCCTTCTCAGGCTGTGTGTTCCTTTGCTCAGTATCCAGAAGAGCATTGTGCTTTTCAAGTAAGCTTGGATGAGAGTTATGTTCCAAGAAGCTATGAAGAAGCAATGCTTATACAAGAATGGAGAGACTCAGTCAATGCTGAAGCAGATGCCATGATCAAGAATGATACATGGTATGAGAGTGCTTTACCAAAAGGCAAGAGGGCTGTGTCTAGTAGATGGATCTTTACTATCAAGTATCTTCCAAATGGGAAGATAGATAGGCGCAAGACAAGACTGGTGGCAAGAGGGTTCACTCAAACATATGGAGAAGACTACATTGATACATTTGCACCAGTGGCCAAGCTTCACACCATCCGAGTAGTCTTATCATTGGCAGTGAACCTTGAGTGGGATCTTTGGCAAATGGATGTCAAGAATGCTTTTCTACAAGGAGAACTAGAGGATGAAGTGTATATGCTGCCACCACCTGGTCTTGAGCATCTAGTGAAGAAGGGAAATGTTTTGAGACTAAAGAAAGCAATCTATGGCCTCAAGCAATCCCCTAGAGCTTGGTACCACAAATTGAGCACAACCTTGAATGGTAGAGGCTTCAGGAAGTCAGAACTTGATCATACTCTCTTCACATTGGTTACACCCTCAGGTATCATTGTAATCCTTGTGTATGTAGATGATATTATCATTACTGGTTCTGATAAAACAGGTATCAAGGCAACTAAGGAGTTTCTCAAATCTGTTTTTGACATTAAAGACTTAGGAGAGATGAAGTACTTCCTTGGTATTGAGTTGTGTAGAGCCAAGGAAGGATTATTTATCTCTCAAAGGAAATATACACTTGATCTTTTGAAAGATGCAGGTGCATATGGAGGCAAGGTGGCTAAGATGCCCATGGAGGATGGGTACAAGGTCCCACGTGAGGGGGAGATTGAAGATAGCAAGCTCTTCCATGATCCAAAGCTTTATAGAAAGCTTGTTGGTAAGTTAATCTATTTGACAATCACTCGGCCTGATATATGTTTTGCTGTGAATCAGGTAAGCCAGCATATGCAAGCTCCAAAGGAGCATCACTGGCGCATGGTGGAAAGACTATTGATGTATCTGAATGGTACACAAGGTCTTGGAGTTTGGATGGGTTGCAACAAGAGTACAGAAGTGGTGGGCTATTGTGATGCCGATTGGGCAGGAGATAGAGCTGATAGAAGATCAACCACTGGCTATTGTACTTTCATTGGTGGGAACTTGGTTACTTGGAAGAGTAAGAAGCAGAAGGTGGTCTCATGTTCTAGTGCAGAAGCTGAGTATAGAGCCATGCTGAAGCTAACCAACGAGCTTGTGTGGATCAAGGGGATTCTGAAGCACCTAGAGATTGATCAAGCTACACCAATGACCATGCACTGTGATAACCAAGCTGCAATTCACATTGCATCCAACTCAGTGTTCCATGAGAGGACCAAGCACATTGAGGTTGATTGCCACAAGGTCAGGCAGATGATTGTACTTGGAGTGATCTTACCATGCTACACAAGAAGTGAAGATCAGTTGGCTGATGTGTTCACTAAGGCTGCGAGACAGAAGACAATGGAGTCCATCCATATCAGGTTGGGCCTCATTGATTTGAGCAAGAGGAGCTGATCCCCTTAGCTATGAGGTCTTCACTCTTTTTCCCTCATCAAGGTTTTGTCCCAATGGGTTTTCCTTGGTGAGGTTTTTAATGAGGAAGATCTCATGGCTTTCCAAGCTTGACTTGTTCCATATGGTCAAGCTTGAGGGGGAGTGTTGAGATGAAGTGTTGAGAAAGGAGGTTAACATGGAGAGAAGAGGAGAAGAATGATCTTGAGTTACTATTTGGAAGTTACTATTACAGTAACTTTTAGTTACTGTGGTGAAAAGAAGTTACTGAGGTAAATGGAGAAGAGAAGAGGTGAAAAGGATGTCGGATACTCTTAACCAAAGGAGGTTAAGAGAGGAAGCTTGTGACCGTTTAAAGATCAGGTTGAGGCTCGCCATGACAGGCTGGACAAGGCTGGAATGGCAAAGAGCATCTGGTCAAGATGCTAAAGGTATTGTGAGAACCGAAGCACTGTCCAAGTATTCAGTAAAGGAGGCGCTAAGTAAGTCTAACTTTCCATGCTGAAGGTCCGGATTCTCTGCGACAACCCTTGACAAGTCTCAAATAAATACGGAAAAGGTTTTATTAAGATTTTGAGACTGGACCTCTCTTAGGCTGCCTACTATACCCCTTTCGAAGATCAAGTCGGACGTAGTTCAGTTGGAGTTGTTTGAACAAGAGATCGAACTGCCTGGCGGAGTTCGTCTAGTACGAGCGTTAGTCATAGAAACGGCATGTCGAGAATAATGCCTAGAGTTTCTATGTGCGGAACTCTAAGTACAACAAGGGTTTTTGTTAAAGTGGGACTGGACCTTGAGAAAGGCTGCCTACGTACCCCTTTCGAGGATCAAGTCGGACGTAGTTCAGTTGGAAGGGTTTGAACAAGAGATCGAACTGCCTCGGCGGAGTTCGTCTAGTATGAGCGTTGGACATTGAAACAGGCATGTCGAGATTAATGCCTAGGGTTTCTATGTGCGGAACTCTAAGTAAAGCTTGAACGTTGGATCTTTCCGAGAGGAGTAGAGATATGCTAACGTGACGGAAGTAGGAACAGGGGCGAGTTGGGCGTTCTAGGTCCTGCCTTGCTAGTCTGGCCACC
>NW_026617601.1:0-16327 GCF_000801105.2 Raphanus sativus
TGGATATTAGTGCTGTTCTTATGCAGGAGAAAAGACCTATTGCATACTTCAGTGAGAAGCTTGGAGGAGCCACTCTCAACTATGCAACTTATGATAAGGAACTCTATGCTTGGTGAGGGCCTTGCAGACTTGGCAGCATTATCTATGGCCCAAGGAGTTCGTAATCCACACTGATCATGAGTCTCTCAAGTACCTTAAAGGCCAAAACAAGCTCAGTAAGAGGCACGCCAGATGGGTAGAATTCATTGAAACCTTCCCTTATGTGATCAAATACAAACAAGGTAAGGAGAATATAGTTGCTGATGCACTATCAAGAAGGTATGCTCTCTTAAACACTCTTGATGTTAAACTATTAGGTTTTGAGCAGATTAAAGGTATGTATGAGACTGATTCTGATTGTAAAGATGCTTATAACTCTTGTGAAAAGGTTGCTACTGGGCATTACTTTAGGCATGATGAATTTCTTTTCTATGATAATCGTTTGTGTGTGCCTAACTGTTCTTTGAGAGAGTTATTTGTCAGGGAATCTCATGGAGGAAGCCTTATGGGTCACTGGTGTTACAAAGACTCTTAAAACCTTGCAGGATCACTTCTTTTGGCCTCGGATGAAAACAGATGTGGAAAGAATTTGTGAGAGGTGTGCAACTTGTAAACAAGCTAAGTCTAAGGTTCAGTCACATGGTTTGTATACTCCTCTCCCTATTCCTTATCATCCTTGGAATGACATATCTATGGATTTCATTGTGGGATTGCCTAGAACTAGAACTGCAAAAGGATTCTATCTTTGTTGTTGTTGATAGATTCTCAAAAATGGCTCATTTCATAGCATGTCACAAAACTGATGATGCATTGCATGTTGCTAACCTGTTCTTTAAAGAGATTGTGCGCATTCATGGCATGCCTAGGACTATTGTTTCTGATAGAGATGCTAAGTTTCTTAGTTTTTTTTGGAAAACTCTATGGTCTAAACTAGGTACTAAACTGTTGTTCTCTACTACTTGTCATCCGCAAACTGATGGACAAACTGAAGTAGTTAATAGAACTCTAGGTACTCTCTTGCGTGCATTCATTAAAAAGAATCTGAAGTCTTGGGAAGATCATTTGCCACATTGTGAATTTGCATATAACCATGCTGTGCATTCTGCTTCTAAGTTTTCCCCTTTTGAAATTGTTTATGGGTTTAATCCCACCTCTCCTTTGGATCTAATACCTTTACCTGAGTGTGAAAGGATCAGTTTTGATGGCAAAAGGAAGGCAGAGATGGTGAAACAATTCCACGAGCAAGCTAGGCTTAATATTGAAGAGAAAACCAAGCAGTATGTTAAGCATGCCAACAAAGGAAGGCGTGAGATGATCTTTGAAGTAGGTGATCAGGTTTGGGTTCACCTAAGGAAGGAGAGATTTCCAAAGGAGAGGAAGTCCAAGCTAATGCCGAGGATTGATGGCCGTTTGAGATCATAAAGAAGATCAGCAACAATGCCTACAAGCTTGATTTCAAAGGGAAGTATGATGTAAGCAATAGCTTTAATGTTTTTGACTTAAACCCTTTTATTGCAGATGAGTTCGATTTGAGGACAAATCCTTTTCAAGAGGGAGGGGATGATATGATCATGGACCAGCATGCTGATCAAGACAAAGAGTTCCAACTAGCTAAAGAAGATGATGCCTTAGTCATTTCCAATGGCCCCATAACTCGATCCAAAGCTAAGATACTCAAGGAAGCTATTGGAGGATTAATCAAGAAGTGTTTGATGCATGAAGAAAGTCTTGAAGGAAGCTTGATACTTCAAGATACACTTGTTACCATCCAAGCTATCTCACCATCAAGCTGAGTGTTGTCTAGGCTAGCAAGCTATGTGTGCTCTTTTTCCCTATCTTTGTTTTTGTCCCAATGGGTTTTGCAAAGATAGGTTTTTAACGAGGCCATAGTCTTGCTGCTCAAAACTCCTAGATGATGCTCTCGGACCAACCACATGAAGAACCTTATGTTATGTTTTATTTCTCTAAGTATTTATGTCTTTTATTTCGAAAACTCTATCTATGTTGTGTCTTTAATTCTACATTGACTAAAGGAGCGTGTTCCTTTTAGTTTGAGTTGATTGGAGCCTGTTCCAAGTCTCTCACTATATATATGTGTGTGCCGCAACCCTAGTAATCTATCAAGTCTTCTTTTAACCAAAACCTTTGTGTTTTCTTCTCCCTTTGCTTTTGCGAGTTAAGAGAGTGTCTGGTGTGTAGTATCCAGTCTGTTGGTGTGTAATATCCAACGCCCAAGGGCTTTAGAAAGGTGTGTCATATCCGATCTAAGCCTAGGAGTATCAAGGAGCCTTTCCGCAGCCTCTTGTGTCACCATTCGATCCACCACCTTGATAAGCTTGAGTCCTTAACTCGTTTATGCAAGGATCTATCCATATCCATCCAGAGAAGCATCCTAGGAGTTCATTAAGTGGTATCAGAGCACTCTGGAAGGGGAGTTTCGATTTCTCTTATCATTCTCATCCGATCTGTTCATCACCATTCATATCATTAATAGATCTGTGTTCTTGAGTTGTTGTTCACTAGATCTGCTTCTTTTCATCATTATAACTGATAGATCTATTGTTTCGTAATCACCATTGATAGATCTAAGAGTTTCAATCAAGTTTTCATTAAGAACTTTTCAACTTCTCATCGATCTCGTTTCAAGTTTTCAAAATCCGAAAGTTCTATTGTGTTTGTGAGTCTCGATCTGTTGTTAGAAGTAATAGATCCTTATCTGTTTCATCTCATTTCGTCATCTGTTAGAATTTGATCTGTGTTGTTGTATTTCGAATCTGAAAAGGAATTCAAATCGTTGCGTATTGATCAAGTATCCTTTGCCGCCTTGTTTTAAAATTTTCTTGTTTCCTTATTTGAATCCTTTGTGTTTTGATTTCTTTGAACTACTTACTTGTTCAAATCTTTGTGAATCAGGAAGCAATGGGATCCGAGGATGATGAGGCAACTCTTATGAGAAGAAACAAGCTATTACAAGAAGCAATCACCAAAGATATCCTTGCAGCCATGGAGAAGTTGTTGGAGGATAAACTCGATCAAAGGCTATCTGATAGACAAGACCAGAATGCTGAGCAGAGACGTGAGCCAAGGAGCAATAGGCATGGTCGTCGTGAGCATGCTGGATCAGAAGAGACTGATAACTTCTATGAGAGAAGTAGCCATAGCTCTGGATCAAGACACAGCAGTAGGAGATCGCGACATGATCATGAGGGCAGAAGGCATAGGCGCAATGAGCTATCAGGATTAAAGCTTAAGATCCCTCCTTTCCATGGCAAGGCTGATCCGGATGCGTATCTTGAGTGGGAAAAGAAGATAGAGCTTGTCTTCAATTGTCAACACTACTCTGAGATTAAAAAGGTTCAAGTTGCTGCTACTGAGTTCAATGACTATGCATTGAGTTGGTGGGATCAGTTGGTTACAAACAAGAGGCGCAATGGGGAGTTTCCTATTGAGACATGGGCTGAGATGAAGTCTTTGATGCGTAGAAGGTTTGTTCCCAGCCACTATCACCGTGATCTTCACCAAAATCTGAGGCTTCTTATCCAAGGTTCCAAGTCTGTGGAGGAATACTATCAAGAGATGGAGTTGCTTATGTTGAGAGCTAAGGTCTCTGAAGATAGTGAAGCTACCATGGCACGGTTTCTTGGTGGGCTCAACCGTGAGATACAAGACAGAGTAGAGATGCAGCACTACTTGGAGATAGAAGAGATGCTACACAAAGCTATTTTGGTAGAGCAACAAGTTAAGAGAAGAAGTCATGCGCGTGGCAGCTATAGTTCCAGTAGATACCAGACTTCTAAGGAAGACAAACCAAGCTATCAGAAAGAGGTCAGGCCACAGCTAAAGGAAGAGTCTAAGCCTAGTAGCATCTACAGCAAGGATAAAGGTAAAACGGAGGCTACCAGCTCGCGTGCAAGAGATGTGAAGTGCTTTAAGTGTCAAGGGCGTGGGCACTATGCTAATGAGTGTACCAACAAGAGAGTTATGGTTCTCTTGGAGAATGGCGAGTATGAATCTGAAGATGAAAGACCAGAGACTGAGCAAGAATCTTCAGAAGCAGAGTATGAAGAGAAACCAGTTCACGGTAGGCTTTTGGTTGCAAGAAGGACTCTCAGCTTGCAAAACAAAACCGAGGAGCTAGAGCAAAGAGAAAACCTGTTCAACACTCGTTGTATGGTGCAAGGAAAAGTTTGTAGTCTGATAATTGATGGTGGAAGCTGTGTTAATGTTGCTAGTGAGACAATGGTAAAGAAGCTTAGCTTGAAGACTCAAAAACATCCTAGACCATACCGACTACAATGGCTCAATGAAGAAGGGGAAATGAAGGTATCCAGACAGGTGTCAATTCCTTTATCCATTGGAAGATATGAAGATGAGATCCTATGTGATGTGATACCAATGGAAGCCAGTCATATCTTGCTTGGGAGACCATGGCAGTTTGATAGACGAGTTACACACAATGGCTTTACTAACAAGCATACCTTTGAGTTCAACGGCAAGAAGACTACCCTGGTACCTCTGACTCCTAAAGAAGTGCATCAAGATCAGCTACAGCTTCAGAAAAAGAAAGAAATAGATCTTAAACCAGAACAGAGCAAGCAGCACAACTTCTATGCCAAAACTGGTGACATCAAAAGATCTCTCTACTCTAATCAATCAGTTCTTTTATTTGTTTTAAAAGAATCTCTTGTTAGTCTAACTGATTGCACACCGGTGTATCCGAGTGAGATGTCAGCTCTTTTACAGGATTATCAAGATGTGTTTCCAGAAGAGAGTCCCACTGGTTTACCACTATACGAGGGATTGAGCATCAGATAGACTTTGTACCAGGTTCTACTCTTCCCAATAGACCAGCCTACAGAACTAACCCGGTTGAGACCAAGGAGCTACAAAGGCAGGTTGAGGAACTGATGGAGAAAGGCCACATCCGTGAGAGCATGAGTCCTTGTGCTGTTCCAGTGCTCCTGGTGCCTAAGAAAGATGGAAGCTGGCGCATGTGTGTTGATTGTAGAGCAATCAACAACATAACAGTGAAGTATCGCCACCCTATTCCTAGATTGGATGATATGCTTGATGAATTGAATGGTTCTAGCATCTTTTCTAAGATAGATCTTAAGAGTGTATATCATCAAATTAGGATGAAAGAGGGAGATGAATGGAAAACTGCTTTTAAAACTAAGCATGGGTTGTACGAGTGGTTAGTTATGCCCTTTGGATTAACCAATGCTCCTAGTACTTTCATGAGATTAATGAACCATGTTCTTAGGTCCTTTATAGGATTGTTTGTTGTGGTTTACTTTGATGATATCCTAGTTTACAGCCAGAGTCTAGAAGAGCATATAGGTCATCTTAAGGCTGTCCTTGATGTTTTGAGAAAAGAGAAGCTTTTTGCTAACCTTAGGAAATGCACTTTCTGTACGGATAACTTGGTCTTCCTAGGCTTTATTGTGAGTGCAGATGGAGTGAAAGTGGATCCAGAGAAGGTGAAAGCTATAAGAGAATGACCCATCCCTAAGACAGTGAGTGAAGTAAAGAGCTTCCATGGACTTGCTGGCTTCTATAGGCGATTTGTGAGGGATTTCAGTACTATAGCCGCTCCCTTGACTGAGGTTATCAAGAAAGACGTAGGATTCAAATGGGGAGAAGCACAAGAAGCTGCATTCCAATGCCTTAAAGAGAAGCTTACTAATGCCCCTCTTCTTGTACTTCCTGATTTTAATAAAACTTTTGAGATTGAATGTGATGCCTCAGGAATTGGTATTAGTGCTGTTCTTATGCAGGAGAAAAGACCTATTGCATACTTCAGTGAGAAGCTTGGAGGAGCCACTCTCAACTATGCAACTTATGATAAGGAACTCTATGCTTTGGTGAGGGCCTTGCAGACTTGGCAGCATTATCTATGGCCCAAGGAGTTCGTAATCCACACTGATCATGAGTCTCTCAAGTACCTTAAAGGCCAAAACAAGCTCAGTAAGAGGCACGCCAGATGGGTAGAATTCATTGAAACCTTCCCTTATGTGATCAAATACAAACAAGGTAAGGAGAATATAGTTGCTGATGCACTATCAAGAAGGTATGCTCTCTTAAACACTCTTGATGTTAAACTATTAGGTTTTGAGCAGATTAAAGGTATGTATGAGACTGATTCTGATTTTAAAGATGCTTATAACTCTTGTGAAAAGGTTGCTACTGGGCATTACTTTAGGCATGATGGATTTCTTTTCTATGATAATCGTTTGTGTGTGCCTAACTGTTCTTTGAGAGAGTTATTTGTCAGGGAATCTCATGGAGGAAGCCTTATGGGTCACTTTGGTGTTACAAAGACTCTTAAAACCTTGCAGGATCACTTCTTTTGGCCTCGGATGAAAAGAGATGTGGAAAGAATTTGTGAGAGGTGTGCAACTTGTAAACAAGCTAAGTCTAAGGTTCAGTCACATGGTTTGTATACTCCTCTCCCTATTCCTTATCATCCTTGGAATGACATATCTATGGATTTCATTGTGGGATTGCCTAGAACTAGAACTGGAAAGGATTCTATCTTTGTTGTTGTTGATAGATTCTCAAAAATGGCTCATTTCATAGCATGTCACAAAACTGATGATGCATTGCATGTTGCTAACCTGTTCTTTAAAGAGATTGTGCGCATTCATGGCATGCCTAGGACTATTGTTTCTGATAGAGATGCTAAGTTTCTTAGTTATTTTTGGAAAACTCTATGGTCTAAACTAGGTACTAAACTGTTGTTCTCTACTACTTGTCATCCGCAAACTGATGGACAAACTGAAGTAGTTAATAGAACTCTAGGTACTCTCTTGCGTGCATTCATTAAAAAGAATCTGAAGTCTTGGGAAGATCATTTGCCACATTGTGAATTTGCATATAACCATGCTGTGCATTCTGCTTCTAAGTTTTCCCCTTTTGAAATTGTTTATGGGTTTAATCCCACCTCTCCTTTGGATCTAATACCTTTACCTGAGTGTGAAAGGATCAGTTTTGATGGCAAAAGGAAGGCAGAGATGGTGAAACAACTCCACGAGCAAGCTAGGCTTAATATTGAAGAGAAAACCAAGCAGTATGTTAAGCATGCCAACAAAGGAAGGCGTGAGATGATCTTTGAAGTAGGTGATCAGGTTTGGGTTCACCTAAGGAAGGAGAGATTTCCAAAGGAGAGGAAGTCCAAGCTAATGCCGAGGATTGATGGACCGTTTGAGATCATAAAGAAGATCAGCAACAATGCCTACAAGCTTGATCTCAAAGGGAAGTATGATGTAAGCAATAGCTTTAATGTTTTTGACTTAAACCCTTTTATTGCAGATGAGTTCGATTTGAGGACAAATCCTTTTCAAGAGGGAGGGGATGATATGATCATGGACCAGCATGCTGATCAAGACAAAGAGTTCCAACTAGCTAAAGAAGATGATGCCTTAGTCATTTCCAATGGCCCCATAACTCGATCCAAAGCTAAGATACTCAAGGAAGCTATTGGAGGATTAATCAAGAAGTGTTTGATGCATGAAGAAAGTCTTGAAGGAAGCTTGATACTTCAAGATACACTTGTTACCATCCAAGCTATCTCACCATCAAGCTGAGTGTTGTCTAGGCTAGCAAGCTATGTGTGCTCTTTTTCCCTATCTTTGTTTTTGTCCCAATGGGTTTTGCAAAGATAGGTTTTTAACGAGGCCATAGTCTTGCTGCTCAAAACTCCTAGATGATGCTCTCGGACCAACCACATGAAGAACCTTATGTTATGTTTTATTTCTCTAAGTATTTATGTCTTTTATTTCGAAAACTCTATCTATGTTGTGTCTTTAATTCTACATTGACTAAAGGAGCGTGTTCCTTTTAGTTTGAGTTGATTGGAGCCTGTTCCAAGTCTCTCACTATATATATGTGTGTGCCGCAACCCTAGTAATCTATCAAGTCTTCTTTTAACCAAAACCTTTGTGTTTTCTTCTCCCTTTGCTTTTGCGAGTTAAGAGAGTGTCTGGTGTGTAGTATCCAGTCTGTTGGTGTGTAATATCCAACGCCCAAGGGCTTTAGAAAGGTGTGTCATATCCGATCTAAGCCTAGGAGTATCAAGGAGCCTTTCCGCAGCCTCTTGTGTCACCATTCGATCCACCACCTTGATAAGCTTGAGTCCTTGACTCGTTTATGCAAGGATCTATCCATATCCATCCAGAGAAGCATCCTAGGAGTTCATTAAGTGGTATCAGAGCACTCTGGAAGGGGAGTTTCGATTTCTCTTATCATTCTCATCCGATCTGTTCATGACCATTCATATCATTAATAGATCTGTGTTCTTGAGTTGTTGTTCACTAGATCTGCTTCTTTTCATCATTATAACTGATAGATCTATTGTTTCGTAATCACCATTGATAGATCTAAGAGTTTCAATCAAGTTTTCATTAAGAACTTTTCAACTTCTCATCGATCTCGTTTCAAGTTTTCAAAATCCGAAAGTTCTATTGTGTTTGTGAGTCTCGATCTGTTGTTAGAAGTAATAGATCCTTATCTGTTTCATCTCATTTCGTCATCTGTTAGAATTTGATCTGTGTTGTTGTATTTCGAATCTGAAAAGGAATTCAAATCGTTGCGTATTGATCAAGTATCCTTTGCCGCCTTGTTTTAAAATTTTCTTGTTTCCTTATTTGAATCCTTTGTGTTTTGATTTCTTTGAACTACTTACTTGTTCAAATCTTTGTGAATCAGGAAGCAATGGGATCCGAGGATGATGAGGCAACTCTTATGAGAAGAAACAAGCTATTACAAGAAGCAATCACCAAAGATATCCTTGCAGCCATGGAGAAGTTGTTGGAGGATAAACTCGATCAAAGGCTATCTGATAGACAAGACCAGAATGCTGAGCAGAGACGTGAGCCAAGGAGCAATAGGCATGGTCGTCGTGAGCATGCTGGATCAGAAGAGACTGATAACTTCTATGAGAGAAGTAGCCATAGCTCTGGATCAAGACACAGCAGTAGGAGATCGCGACATGATCATGAGGGCAGAAGGCATAGGCGCAATGAGCTATCAGGATTGAAGCTTAAGATCCCTCCTTTCCATGGCAAGGCTGATCCGGATGCATATCTTGAGTGGGAAAAGAAGATAAAGCTTGTCTTCAATTGTCAACACTGCTCTGAGATTAAAAAGGTTCAAGTTGCTGCTACTGAGTTCAATGACTATGCATTGAGTTGGTGGGATCAGTTGGTTACAAACAGGAGGCGCAATGGGGAGTTTCCTATTGAGACATGGGCTGAGATGAAGTCTTTGATGCGTAGAAGGTTTGTTCCCAGCCACTATCACCGTGATCTTCACCAAAAGCTGAGGCTTCTTACCCAAGGTTCCAAGTCTGTGGAGGAATACTATCAAGAGATGGAGTTGCTTATGTTGAGAGCTAAGGTTTCTGAAGATAAAGAAGCTACCATGGCACGGTTTCTTGGTGGGCTCAACCGTGAGATACAAGACAGAGTAGAGATGCAACACTACTTGGAAATAGAGGAGATGCTACACAAAGCTATCTTGGTAGAGCAACAAGTTAAGAGAAGAAGTCATGCGCGTGGCAGCTATAGTTCCAGTAGATACCAGACTTCTAAGGAGGACAAACCAAGCTATCAGAAAGAGGGCAAGCCACAACCAAAGGAAGAGTCTAAGCCTAGTAGCATCTACAGCAAGGATAAAGGTAAAGCAGAGGCTACCAGCTCGCGTGCAAGAGATGTGAAGTGCTTTAAGTGTCAAGGGCGTGGGCACTATGCTAATGAGTGTACCAATAAGAGAGTTATGGTTCTCTTGGAGAATGGCGAGTATGAATCTGAAGATGAAAGACCAGAGACTAAGCAAGAATCTTCAGAAGCAGAGTATGAAGAGAAACCAGTTCATAGTAGGCTTTTGGTGGCAAGAAGGACTCTCAGCTTGCAAAACAAAACCGAGGAGCTAGAGCAAAGAGAAAACCTGTTCTACACTCGTTGTATGGTGAAAGGAAAAGTTTGTAGTCTGATAATTGATGGTGGAAGCTGTGTTAATGTTGCTAGTGAGACAATGGTGAAGAAGCTTAGCTTGAAGACTCAAAAACATCCTAGACCATACCGACTACAATGGCTCAATGAAGAAGGGGAAATGAAGGTATCCACACAGGTGTCAATTCCTTTATCCATTGGAAGATATGAAGATGAGATCCTATGTGATGTGATACCAATGGAAGCCAGTCATATCTTGCTTGGGAGACCATGGCAGTTTGATAGAAGAGTTACACACAATGGCTTTACTAACAAGCATACCTTTGAGTTCAACGGCAAGAAGACTACCCTGGTACCTCTAACTCCTAAAGAAGTGCATCAAGATCAGCTACAGCTTCAGAAAAAGAAAGAAATAGATCTTAAACCAGAACAGAGCAAGCAGCACAACTTCTATGCCAAAACTGGTGACATCAAAAGATCTCTCTACTCTAATCAATCAGTTCTCTTATTTGTTTTAAAAGAATCTCTTGTTTGTCTAACTGATTGCACACCAGTGTATCCGAGTGAGATGTCAGCTCTTTTACAGGATTATCAAGATGTGTTTCCAGAAGATAGTCCCACTGATTTACCACCTATACGACGGATTGAGCATCAGATAGACTTTGTACCAGGTTCTACTCTTCCCAATAGACGGCCTACAGAACTAACCCGTTTGAGACCAAGGAGCTACAAAGGCAGGTTGTGGAAATAATGGAGAAAGGCCACATCCGTGAGAGCATGAGTCCTTGTGCTGTTCCAGTGCTCCTGGTGCCTAAGAAAGCTGGAAGCTGGCGCATGTGTGTTGATTGTAGAGCAATCAACAACATAACATTGAAGTATCGCCACCCTATTCCTAGATTAGATGATATGCTTGATGAATTGCATGGTTCTAGCATTTTTTCTAAGATAGATCTTAAGAGTGGATATCATTAAATTAGGATGAAAGAGGGAGATGAATGGAAAACTGCTTTTAAAACTAAGCATGGGTTGTATGAGTGATTAGTTATGCCCTTTGGATTAACCAATGCTCCTAGTACTTTCATGAGATTAATGAACCAGGTTCTTAGGTCCTTTATAGGATTGTTTGTTGTGGTTTACTTTGATGACATCCTAGTTTACAGCCAGAGTCTAGAAGAGCATATAGGTCATCTTAAGGCTGTCCTTGATGTTTTGAGAAAAGAAAAGCTTTTTGCTAACCTTAAGAACTGCACTTTCTGTACGAATAACTTGGTCTTCCTAGGCTTTATTGTGAGTGCAGATGGAGTGAAAGTGGATCCAGAGAAGGTGAAAGCTATACGAGAATGGCCCATCCCTAAGACAGCGAGTGAAGTGAGGAGCTTCCATGGACTTGCTGGCTTCTATAGGCGATTTGTGAGGGACTTCAGTACTATAGCAGCTCCCTTGACTGAGGTTATCAAGAAAGACATAGGATTCAAATGGGGAGAAACACAAGAAGCTGCATTCCAATGCCTTAAAGAGAAGCTTACTAATGCCCCTCTTCTTATACTTCCTGATTTTAATAAAACTTTTGAGATTGAATGTGATGCCTCAGGAATTGGTATTGGTGCTGTTCTTATGCAGGAGAAAAGACCTATTGCATACTTTAGTGAAGGATGACCTAAACCTTTCTATTGGGATACGGTATGCCTTTTCGGTTTAGGAAAGTTACTATTTCTATTGGGAAAAGGAAATCGGGGTTTTTTGAGACTGTATAAATATGGGTCTAAGGGTTTGTAAATTATTATCACATCATTAATAAGAAACCCTAAACGGGTATTTGCCTCAATACGTTTTCTTCTCTATTCTTCTTCTAACCTAAAACGACGGCTGTTCACAACAAGTGGTATCAGAGCCAGGTTGCGAACCCTAAAGGATGACCGGAGGAAGTTCTCTTAAGTTCGATGTTCCAAGATTCGATGGGAAGGGAAATTTCGTAAGGTTTTCATACTTATAAGGACGTATAAACAAGTGGTATCAGAGCTTTAGGTTGCGAACCCTAAAGGATGACCGGAGGAAGTTCTCTTAAGTTCGATGTTCCAAGATTCGATGGGAAGGGAAATTTCGGTCTGTGGCAACGGCGTGTTAAGGACTTGCTTACGCAGCAAGGGATGAAGAAGTCTCTGTTGGAGACGAAACCGGAAGCGATGGATCAGGATGATTGGGAAGAGATGCAGGATAAGGCCGTCTCAACGATTCGACTCTGTTTGTCGGATGACATAACACATCAGGTGATGGACCTCACAACTTGTAAGGAGATGTGGGATAAGTTGGAAAAGATGTATATGTCAAAATCGTTATCTAGCAAACTATACCTCAAGCAGAGGTTGTTCGGTTTGAAGATGTCTGAGAGCGGGGATCTGGTTGCACACGTCAACAACTTCAATCAAATCATCGGGGATCTGGTTCGTGTGGATGTGAAGATTGAGGACGAAGATCAAGCCATGATCTTGCTGTGTTCTCTGCCTCCTCAATATGAGACGTTGTTAACAGCTCTAACAGTCGATAAAACGACCATAAAGCTGGAGACAGTTTCTGCAGCACTACTCTCTCACCATGAGAGAAGGCAGAATACAGGCGTGGGTGACAACTCTCAAGGTGACGGGCTGTATGTCAGTCAGGATAGAGGAAGGCAGCGGGGGAAGCAGCAGGATGATACTAGCAAGAAAAGGTCAAAGTCAAAGTTCGGGAAGAAAGTAGTCTGCTATAGGTGTGGCAAGCCTGGCCACTATAGGAGAGACTGTCCGGACAAAGGGCAGAATTCGAAGGAGACATCGAACTCTGCAAACATGGTTCAGAAGGTGGAAGACTCGGAAGGATCAGCTGATTCGGATATGCTTGCTGTTACGTCAGGTGATCACTCGGATACCTGGATAATGGATACGGGCGCTTCATTCCACATGACCCCTAACAGGGAGTGGTTTGAAACGTACAAGGCTGGAAACATGGGCTCTGTTCGACTTGCGGATGACAAGGCGTGTGGTGTTGTGGGCATTGGACAAGTCAAGTTTCGGATGTATGATGGGACTATCAGGACATTAACTGATGTCAGACACATACCAGTCATGAAGAAGAATCTGATATCTCTGGGGTTGCTACATAGAAACGGCTTCAAGTACAAATCAGATGATGATGAAGTATTGAAGGTTTTCAAAGGTTCTATGATGGTGATGAAGGGACAGATGACAGCTGGAAGCGTATATCGGTTGATAGGGAACGTGGTTGTAGGTGGTGCTGCAGCTGCAGTTTCTGAGTCGGAGTGTACAACCTTGTGGCATATGCGTATGGGCCACATTGGGGAACACGGTTTGAAAGAGCTCTTGAGAAGGGGTCTTCTGGACGGGTTGAAGGATTGCAAGATGGAGTTTTGCAAGTTCTGTGTGATGGGAAAACAGTCCAAGGTATCTTTTAAGACGGGCCAACACACGACAAAAGGTCTTATTGACTATGTCCATTCTGATGTGTGGGGGCCAACTCGGGTGCAATCTATGGGAGGATCAAGATACTTCGTTTTATTCATCGATGACTTCTCTAAGAAGGTTTGGGTGTACTTCATGAAGCAGAAATCTGAGGTGTTCGAAAACTTCAAGGTTTGGAAAGCTGAAGTAGAAAATCAGACGGAGAGAAAGGTGAAGTACTTGAGATCGGATAATGGCACAGAGTATACTGACGGGAAGTTCCAGAAGTTTTGTGCGGAGCATGGCATTCAGAGGCACTTTACAGTGCGTAAAACACCTCAGCAAAACGGTGTCGTTGAAAGAATGAACCGTTCGATTGCAGAGAAAGCAAGGTGTTTGAGGTTGAATGCAGGGTTAGCAAAGCAGTTCTGGGCGGAAGCAGTAAACATGGCAGTCTATCTCATCAATAGATCGCCAAGAAGTTCCTTAGAAGGGAAGGTCGCAGAAGAGGTGTGGACTGGGGTAGATATTGATCTATCAAACTTGAGGATATTTGGATGTCCAGCTTACATGCTAGTTGCGGGAGATGAAAGATCAAAGCTGGATTCGAAATCCAAGAAGTGCATTTTTCTAGGCTTTGAGAAAGGTGTTAAAGGATTCAAGTTATGGGATCCTGAGGCAAGGAAAAGGGTGTTTAGTCGAGATGTGGTCTTTGACGAGCAGTATATGGTGCAGCAGGCGATATCAGACCGAGTGCCTGTGACCATTGAGACTATCACGGATTCTGAAGTTACTCAGGAGGAGTCTGGTGCAGATAAACCAGATGAAGTTAGTGATGAGCGGTCTGTGGAAGTGGCACAGAAAGAGGTTCAACGTGGAACAGAGGAGAGTTTGGTTTCTAGAAGACCAAAACGTGCAATAAAGGCTCCAGTCAGGTTCGGGTTTGAAGACATGGTCAACTATGCTCTTATGGTCGAGATGGATGATCCTACCACCTATCATGAAGCTATTAATAGCGATGAGAGGGATGAATGGATTGGTTCTATGACGGAAGAGGCAGTAAGTCTGGATAAGAACGAGACTTGGGATCTTGTGGAGTTACCTGAAGGGAAGAGAGCAATTGGCTGCAAGTGGATCTACAAGAAGAAGGAAGGGATGTCTGTGAAAGAACCTAAGAAGTTCAAGTCCAGAGTAGTGGCAAAAGGGTACTCGCAGAAGAAAGGAATAGACTACGACGAGATATTCTCGCCGGTAGTACGACACACTTCCATACGAGCTGTGTTGGGTTTGGTAGCTGTTTGGGATCTGCATCTTGAGCAGATGGACGTGAAAACGGCCTTCCTTCATGGAGAGTTGGAGGAGGAAATATATATGGAGCAACCTGAAGGTTTGGTTAAGCCTGGAGAAGAGCATCTGGTGTGTAGATTGAAGAAGTCTTTATACGGTTTGAAGCAGGCTCCAAGGCAGTGGTACAAACGGTTTGATTCATATATGATGAAAATAGGCTATCAAAGGTGCGAGTACGATTGCTGTGTGTATGTCAAGTCCCTTGACCATTCTCCCATATTCCTGCTGTTATATGTTGATGATATGCTCATTGCTGCAAACGATATGGATGACATAAATCGTTTGAAAGGGTTACTGGGACGAGAGTTTGAGATGAAGGATCTTGGTGCTGCAAAGAAGATTCTTGGAATGGAGATTCGCAGGGATAGAAGCTCTAAGAGGTTATGGCTTTCTCAGAAGAGCTACATTGAGAAGGTGTTAGAACGTTTTGATATGTCGAATTCAAAACCAGTCTCTACACCATTGGCGAAGCACTTCATACTTACAGCAGAGCAAAGTCCAAAGTCTGCTGAAGAACTCAAAGATATGGCGGAGGTTCCTTATGCTAGCGCAGTTGGTTGTTTGATGTATGCAATGGTGTGTACAAGACCGGATCTAGCACAAGCAGTTAGTCAAGTCAGTAAGTACATGTCGAATCCTGGGAGGAGACATTGGGATGCTGTGAAGTGGATCCTAAGATACTTGCGAGGTACAAGTGACTATGGGCTTATGTTTGGTGGAGAAGTGCAGGATTCAGTTATTGGGTTCGTGGATTCAGATTATGGTGGAGACCTTGATAATAGCAGGTCAACTACGGGGTATGTATTTACTCTTGCAGGAGCACCTATTTGCTGGAGATCGGTACAACAAGGTATTGTAGCGATGTCAACCACTGAAGCTGAATACATGGCACTTGGAGAAGCAGCTAAGGAAGCAGTATGGGTACAAGGACTTGTATCCGAGTTGGGTGTTGATCAAGAAGGTGTTCAGCTACACTGTGATAGTCAAAGCGCGTTATGTTTGGCTAAGAATCAAGTGTATCATGGAAGGACGAAGCACATACGTATAAGGTTTCACAAGATAAGGGAGTTAGCAGCTTCTGGAGAAGTCTTATTGGAGAAGGTGCATACGTCGGAGAATCCAGCTGACATGTTGACCAAGCCTGTTACAACGGAGAAGTTCAAGCATTGCTTGAATCTGCTCCGTGTTTGCCAATGCTAAGAAGCAATGGAGGTTCCCCCAGAAGATAGACGGGATAAGGAGTTTTGTAGAGATTTTTCGTCAAGGTGGTGTTTGTTGCATCTGTGTGTCTTAAATCTCTGTTGTACCAGTAAAATGCCCAGCACTCGTGGTTGTCGGGGTCGGACCGTTATCCACGGTATGCCTTTTCGGTTTAGGAAAGTTACTATTTCTATTGGAAAAAGGAAATCGGGTTTTTTGAGGCTGTATAAATATGGGTCTAAGGGTTTGTAAATTATTATCACATCATTAATAAGAAACCCTAAACGGGTATTTGCCTCAATACGTTTTCTTCTCTATTCTTCTTCTAACCTAAAACGACGGCTGTTCACAACAACA
>NW_026617602.1:0-16323 GCF_000801105.2 Raphanus sativus
TTCACGTGCTGTCACAAGTGATGCATAAGCCACGGGAGTCTCATTGGGATGCAGTGGTTCGTGTGTTGAGATATCTGAAGGGGTCGCCAGGACAGGGAATCATGTTGAAAGCGGTCAGTGACTTACATATTCGAGCATTCTGTGATGCCGACTGGGCATCATGCCCCCTGAGTCGTCGTTCACTATCTTCGTATATTGTTCTTTTGGGAGATTCACCGGTGTCTTGGAAAACCAAGAAACAGGACACGGTGTCGCACTCATCAGCGGAGGCAGAGTACAGAGCGATGGCTGCAGCACTGCGAGAACTGAAGTGGTTGAAGCGTCTACTTGCAGACTTGGGAGTTCATCACAAGGCACCAATGGATTTGTTTTGTGACAGCAAATCTGCTTTATACATAGCTGCGAACCCAGTTTTTCACGAGAGGACTAAACATATAGAAGCTGATTGCCATAGTGTACGAGACGCAGTGCAAGATCAACTCATCGTCACGAGGCATGTCAGGACTACGGAGCAGTTGGCGGACATAATGACGAAAGCGTTGGGCAGCGTACAGTTTCACTATCTTCTCAGCAAGTTGGGTGTTCGCAACTTACACTCTCCAACTTGAGGGGGAGTGTTAAGGATGGTTAAGGTGGTTAAGATAACCGACGTAACGGTCAAGAGATAAGAGTGAAGTCGGTTGAAGATAAGTTCTGAAGATTGTGATAAGGACTGCGAAGATTATGTGATATCATAGAGATCATATTGTTAGAGTATCTTGTAACAAGTATATATGTACATGAGCTATCATCGATGTCAATACACACAACAGTTCTACAAATCTCTCTCTTAGTTTACATAAAAGTTGAAAAGGGATGATAATTTGGCAAGTTCCGAAGCATGTTTGTGGGTGGTGAAAAAACACAGTAATCAAGATTCGAAGATACTGCATTGTAGTTACTAAAATTCTAGAAAGGAGTTTCAAATGATTTAGTTATTTTTACTTAACCTATAAAAAGAGTTGTTAATTTAAAATATATGACGGTTCTAAGCTCTTTTTTTTTGCTTAAAAAGTAGAGGTAGTTTTTAAATCATAACTTTAGTGTAGTGTTTGTGTTATTTTATAATGTTTTTTAATATAAAGAAAATTCTTAACGTGAATTAAGTGCAGTTGTCCATTCAATAACATCCACCTACAAGTCACACCAACCGAAAGTGACGTTCTCCACATTGGTTGTATTGCACTTATCCTAATGTAAGACATCGCGACTAGGCTAATCGCGACAATAACAACATGATGTAATTAAACATAACAATAATGCAAAAGCAAAAGTTCTAAGCCTATAGGTTTAAACCCTTTCTCCAACTTGTTGATTCATCTTTACACTAACTAAAGCATATCATATAGCATCACCGCACTTCTTATATAGTAATAAAGTAGCATAAAGTTTCAACCATCGAAAATAACATTTAACTCATAAACTAGACGTTACCCAGAAGAAACGCAAGAACACTTGCCACCGTTACAATCTTGACCACTGATCCCAGTGAAACAGATGAAGATGATGACTGATCCGTCTGATGAGGAGGCTTTCTGTAGTAGTACGGGAAGTAAGGCATTATAGGGTCAGGCGGTGGAGGACCGTAATATCCTCCGCCGGAATCACCTCCGACGTATGGTGGAGAAGGGTAATTCGGTACATTTCCAGTTGGAGGAGGGTAATAACCGGTTGGAGGAGGATAAAAACCGGTTGGAGGAGGGTAATAACCCGCCGGTTGAGTTGAGCCCCCGCCAGTTGGAGGTGGGTAACAAGGGTAAGGACACGGCGTCTCCGATATGGTTATGAACGGGAAGCTCAGAAGAGTGGAGACGAACACTAGACTTAAGAGGTGACGGCAACTTTTACTCATCATGGCTATCGTTTTCTTTTTTATGAAAGATTTTTTTAATGATAAGCAAACAAATGTTTTTAGTAAGAGAAAAGAGAGAAGTAGGAGATTATTTTTTTCTCTCTTAGACTGTTGTGTGATTGAGTTCAAGTGGAAAGTGGAAACCATTAAGTTAAAGGTTTTTTTTAAGAAACAGTTTGGTTACATGTTTTCAATAAAAAATATATACCCATTTAAGTGATTTACAAGCCACAAAAGACAAGTGATGAAAATGCTGAATAATGACGACTAACAATGTCAATGAGATCTAACGTGTATTGTGGTTCCGATACACTTGTTGTCATGTAAATTATGATACTTGGCTTGGCTGTATGATTTTGTCCTTCTTCGAGGAATCCATGAATGATCCAAGTCACCGCTTGATATACATAATGAATATGAATTAAGATAACAGTAATATATTTAAATGTTAAACGGCATACATATTGGCGGTTATATTAACATTAGAGTATTTAGTACTATATGCAACGTCAAAATTCCCGAACATATATATGTGAAACGTTTAAACTTTACATTACACGGTTAATAGAAAATACGAGTTGCTCGCATTTTGTTAGAGAGCTTCTTGCTAGTTGATATAACCAGAGGAGGGAAGAAAATATAGAGAATAATGTTAAGCCCATCTAGTAACAACTAATTTCTCTTTCTCAAGAAATAAAGAAGATTTTTTTTTTGTTATTAACATATATATATTTAGCCCAAACTTTATTTTAGAACAAAAATCATGTAAATATTTTCGTGTGTAAGAGGTACCAAATGCATGCTTATCCTTTTTTTGTTGTAAGTTGTAACTCCCAATTAATGGAGGACCACTTGGAAAATATTCTTACACACGGCATGAAAAATGCCACGACATATATCATATGCATGTGTATCACTAGCTAGTAGCTTTAGATGATAAGAGCTTATAATTAAGCCCAGGCTGTGATTTGCTCTATTATTTCCCACCTTATCCAATTATACAATGGCGACGCCTTTGAAAAAAAAAAAACGAAATAGGGAAGCCTTTGATCAAAAAAAAAAGAAAGGGAAGCCTAATCTGTTTATTCTTGTTTTTTTCTTCTCTTCCATCCTTTGTTATCTGTTCTCTCTATATGTTTTTAAGAAAGCAAAGGAGATGAGTGTGACAATAATACACACAGACGGTGAATATTTTTCCATTTAAGCAAACCGTTCTGCCTATAAAGTTTTACTATTTTAGCTCCTCATTCACTAGACACGCTATAAATGATTTTTCTTTAGTGTTTTTTTACAGCGTTTAGACAAATTTTGGATTCAGTATGCAAATTGTTAGAGGCTATTAAAGTAAATACATCGTAAAAATATTAATCGATTAAGAATTTGATAGATGAAATGAAAATTTCTGGCTTGGCATCTTATGTTAAATGTTTGTTCTTTCCACCTACGTTTCGGTGAAGCCTCCCAAATGGGAGGGAATTAATTCTGTCGCGCAAGAATTCTGATGATGACAACAACATTTGACTTTGTCTTGAAATGTTCTATCAAATGTAATCACTTTTTATTACTTTCATACGAAAATTCGCTACGTTTTCTCTTGCTCCTAGCTTAACAAAGGAATTACTCTAAAATCAGATTTTTAACTCTTAACTATACCAAAGTTAAAAAAAACTCTAACTACACCAAGTTTGTAACCTTAGGAAAAAAAACATTTGATCTAACTATTCAATAAACATTCCAGTTCAAGGATATATCATCACATACTTCTAGAATAAATACCTCTGCGAACAAAAAATAATTGAATAAGCATATTCATTAGAATTGTTGATACAACGAAAAATGATAAATCGGTCCTAACTTGAGATAAAAACATAATCCAAATCGTTAATTTCACCGAAAATAACTATGAGTTATCAGGAACATTATACCGATCCGTTCAAGCAAAACGAATCTACGAGACGATCAAATAATGGAAAATCCATCACATCATGATCATCAAGAACCCCATAACTCCAAACGCGATCAGACCAGAGATCTTCACGACCCCTAAGCTCATTGCAGCAGCCTCTCCAAACTGTTGGTCAACGGGATACAACTCTCCTGGTGGACCCGTCATGTATATGTAAGTCGACGGAGGAGGCGGACAGTAAGACTTCTTCGGGGGAGAAGGGGGCCGTGGTGGAGGAGGACAAGAAGGAGACGGTGGTGGAGGTGACGGAGGAGGGGGAGGCTTTTGGAGACATGGCGTGCACTTTATTGGTTCCTCATCGAGTTTTCTTGCGGCTGGAGAATCCAATGCGTTGATCATCATCGGAAACGCGATCGCGATGAAGATAGCGACAACGAGAGGTTTCAAACGGTGAGAAGTCTCCGGCATGTTGAGAATTGTTTTAAGAATCGAATAAAGAGTCTTGTGTATTTTTTTTTCTCTTTTTTTTGCTTGTACGTAATGTCTACGTTTATGAAGGTGGTCTTGTTTGCTAAGAGGATGCATGGGACTGATATACTTCTTCAAGACTAGTGTATACATTTGTCAAATTTTTCGTTTTTTCTATTGATAGCTAAAGATGAAAATACTATAATAATACTTTACATTATGCTATGAAATTAATGAAGAAGAAAATACATTGTATTGTGAAATCGTCGGTTATCACATGTGAGTTGGAGCTTGAATTAAGGGGCCCCACGTTTCAATTACTATCTAGCTTTAATTAAAAAAAATTAACAATGTGGAATTATTAGCATATGATCCACCGTCCACCAGAAAATAAATTATATACTGTTTAATTAAATATAAAGCCCAAAGGTTTCCAATTATTTGTGACCAAGGTTTTGATCACACAATGATTGATAGTAATCTGGTTTTAAAAGTTAAAAGCGTATTTGAATGACTGTGTAGCGTGTAGATATTGTTGCAAAAGCGTGAGATGGTCGCTGTCTCTAATAATATCATGAAAGTAGAGGGATACTAAGGCGATTAGAGAATATATCTTTTCTTAGTGTTGGTGGATTGTATAGTTACCTTATCAGCTCTTAGTGATTCTACTCATCAATCCATCAACGATTTCTCAGTTTCTTATTTCACGTACAATTAAAAATTATTTAAGACCATGATTAATCTCAGTCTTTTGATCGGGATTTTTAGCTTCGGTTAAGAAACAATTCTTATTTTTCTTTAATTAAAATTATATTTTTTTAGATTTTATTAAGAAAAATAAGAACTGTTTTTAATAAAAGATATAAGAACCGTCTCTAGCCAATTTTTTTTTTTAAATGTCAATTCATGAATTTAAGAGCATTCTTCTATCAAATCAATTTTTTTCCTAATAAATATTAAGAAAATAGGAAGTGATGGAAAAAGAAAAGGTAAAGGAGAGAATAAAAAGACAGTCTAGCATCTGAAATACTTTTTCTTTGATTCACCCTCTAGGGTGAAGCTTTAGGTTCACCAACCAATAGAAAGTTGTTATTTTAAATCTAGTATCTTTTAATTAAGGAAACAAAAATAACTTGCCAAATTGTATTATGCTTTTAAAATAAATAAAAAGATTAAATAAATAAAAATAACAATAGTTCTCAATAAATATTATTTTAAAAAATATTTATTTATAAGATTTGGAGTTTAGTGTTTAAGATTTATAGTTTATAATTTATCCAAATGTTTAATGTTTTTCCAAGGGTTAGGGTTTACCCAAAGGTTTAGGGTTTATCCAAGGGTTTAGGGTTTAGGATTAGAGTTTAGGGTTTAGTGTTTTGTTGACAACATGTTTAGTGTTTTTTTCCAAGGGTTTATAGTTTACCCAAGGGTTTAGGGTTTATGATTAGAGTTTAGGGTTTATGATTAGAGTTTAGGGTTTAGTGTTTTGTTGACAACATTAATTTTTTTAATTCGTTTTTATATACTATTTTTATTTATTTTTAAATTTTATTTTGAAAAAATAATATAATTTGACAAATTATTTGTTTCCCTAATTAAAGATACTGAATCTAAAATGACAAATTTCTATTGGTTGGTGAACCTAAAGGTTCACCCTAGGGGGTGAATCCAAGAATAACTCCATCTGAAAACTTCAAAAAAGAAAAATTCTCAGGTTCATTTAATTTTTGTTGTTATTGGTCTATCTTTTTCTTTACTTAATTTTTTATCATAGTAATAATCTAAACTAATATACACTGTGAGAAACAACCCTTGTTAAGAGCTTCATGGATGATTGGATGTTAGTGCTCTATTCAAAATTCAATCCATCCTCTATAGATTTAAATAAAATAAAACTCTAACATATAAAAATAAAAGAAGAATTAATGTTAGCATGGTTTTATTTTGTTGGAGAAGGCACACGTAGATGCGTAACAATGGTTTTGACATAATTGAGGAATAGTTCGGGAAAAACTGTAGAGCAGACCTTTCATACTGTATACCAAGGAATTGTTTTCTTTGGTAGCTTCTGAGTTCAACGCATGCAGCTAAGAATTTATGGACTGGCTCCCATTAAGACGATTAGGTCTTTACCTATAAGCAGTGTTATTAAACCTGGACCGAACCGATGGTCAGGCCAGGTTCAACCGCGAACCGAACACAAATACGGGTTGGATTAATGCCAAAACCGAATTATAGTTAAACCAGTTAAAAACCTCTATCAAACCGTTAAAAACCCGTGAACCGACGATCCAACGAACCGGTTAAATCCTGGTTCTTGTATAAACCAAAAAAAGAAACATGCTAGAACATCAAAGATTCAATGATCTTGTATTTGTTCACTACAACTTATGTCATATGATCCTATTGATTATGAATCGATTGATAAAACTGTGTTTTGAATGATAGTAGAAGAAGAAGAAGAATAAGGAAAACTTGGTTTTTCTGAATTAGAAAATAAATTTCTTAAAGAATATCCTAAAAATGGCAAAGAACTCAATCATAGTATAATTTTAAATTTTATTTCATAGTATAAATTTTTAATAAATTTTTAACTAATGTGTATAATTTTTTTAAAAGTAATGAAAATTTGGAGTGACAAAAACCTGGAGAATAAAATTTAAATGTGTTTTTCTATTGATTTTAGATTTGAACTATTACATTGTTTTATTACTTTTTCAGTTTGTTATTTTCTAAGTTTTTCTAAATATTATGGTTATTAATTATTTTATTTTATTTAATATGATATTTGTTTTTTTTTAAAATATACGTATTTAAAATATCATTAAATTCAGTTTAGTCCAATCAAATTCGGTTTGAACCGGATCAAATCAGGTCGAACCACATTGACCCATGATCCAAAAAAATTTCGGTTCGTTTGCCGGTCCGATTTTGACAACACTGCCTATAAGATCGTTCTATTCTGCGCTTTGATTCAGATAAGAACTTGGGCCGGAATAAGACTCGGGCCCCTGCTAAGTTGGTAAGAGACAATTGGCTAAGATATGCAATGGTTTTCAACTTCTCTGTTCGGTGATAGTTCAACAGTACAAAAGCACTAGAAAAAAACGCAATTACAGACCTACGCTTTCTGAAACATTACAAACATTATTCACACAACCCTGGCAGTTTCGAGGGCTACTTGTCAACAACAGCAAAACGTGAAAACTCCCAGAGCACGAGATTCTTGCCCCACAAGTAAAAAGATAACTGTAGACTGTCATGAGACTCTGAGGCCAAGGACCGTGGTTCTTCAATCGTTATTCCGTAAGATCAAAGTTCAAAATCCAGACTATTGAGTATGTTGATCTAGTTACAGTAGCTGCTCTGAGGACAGAACTCAAAGCTTGAAACCGGTAGAGACATGTGCGAGGACCAATCTGCCGGTTGGTTCAGGTCGAATTTCATACCCGTTGGTTGGTTCTGGAATAATGGTTCTGATTGGAACTCATAGACCATATCATCGACCATTGTCTGCAACTCCTGCAAGCTATATTGCTTTTCCTGCACGCAATCATTATCACACCGTTAATGTGTGTGTAAAAGAAAAGAAACGATTAAATTTTAAGTTACGCTACAAGAAAAAGAGCTCTCTACCTCTCTTCTCGTCTGAGCCATAAGAGAAACCATCTCCTCAACGAAGTCATAATATCCCTACATCAGTGACAGAAACAAATCAGCCATTTGTAATCAACAAAACTAACTATAACATTAACATCATATAATAATAATACCTCATCTTCTTGAGTATCATAGAGTCCCACATCGTACAAACTTCGTTTCTTCTGATCCGACAATACTGAATTGTTACCACAAAACAATGTCAGCGTCAGACAAACAGAACAACCTCAAGTTAAGTCTGAACTGATCCTTACCTGAATAAGCTTCTTGAATTTGCTGAAACCTTCGTTTCGCTTCTCCAGACCTAAAAGGATCTTTCGTCCATCGATCAGGATGCCATTTCTTCACCAAAACCAAAAAAAACGTAAAAAACTTTAATCTTCTTTTCATTATATAAAAATATTTCAAGTACTCCTAAACAAGAAGCAACAATGACCAACCATAGCCAGTTTCCGATAAGCTCTTCGTATCTCCTCCGCCGAAGAATCAACTGCGACGCCAAGGACTTCGTAATAAGACTGCGACGTTGCCATAAAACCACCTTCCATTAGTTATAAACTTATATATGTGATATAATCTTTACCACATTACATAGCACCGGAAAGATAATGAAGCTCTTGGGGCCTTATATAAAGTAAGGAGGTGACAGCAATGGCGGTTATGCGGAAGAAGAATCCTACAACAGAATTTCTAGAACTTTTTGGTTGTCCAAAAAATATCTCGTCTCAAGAACGTTCGGGAACATGGTATTAACATTGTGGCTTTAGATATTTTTGGATTGGACGGCTACGATTGAATGGACGGTCATTTCATATCTAAACGTGACACGCGGATTTGACTACTTTAAATGCGATATTGTTTGATATCTGTGGGTTTCACTTTACTTGTCCGAAGCGGACAAGTCATGCTTCGGTGCACACAAAGCTGCGGTGAACAGCACTAATATTTCTTCCCCTTCTTTTCTTTACGATTTATACGAAGTTCGTATCCGTTTTCGTTTTTTTCTTCAAAAGATAATTTAACTCTTCTATAAAACAAATATCACCATTACTAAAGTCGGTTATATTTTTCTCTCTCTAAAACTCCTCTGACCTCTCTCTAAGAAAGAATCACCGCCGTGATTCTCGTTTTCGGCCGACGGGTAGGTTCTTATAGCCACCTTCGGTCCGGCTACAGTTTCTTTTCTTTGTTTTTCTTTTTCTTTTATGATTAGTAATAGTATCAGCTGGCGTTTATCGCCAATCTTTTTGACTCCGGCGGTGCGCTTCTCTTCTGGTGACCGTCCGGTTTATGACTCTGGCGTCGTCACTTTTTTCTCAGGTGAGGCGGCCGACTTTAGAGTTTCGATGGAGATGTGTTGACCTCGTTTCCAGGAGGAGTTCTCGATTCCAATCGATTGATTGGTGGTGATGACGATGCATGCGTTGTAGACATATGGCATAGAAGTGGTCCGGTGAGGCGCTGTTTCGTTTGTACGGCGTTTTTCTCTGGAGCTAGGGTTCCGATGCAATCCTATACTTTCATTACAGTCGTTGGAGGTGGGTTCGTCGGCGAAAATGGTGGAGACGACGGTTCTCCGATGTGGATTTGGTGCGATGCGGTGGGGCGGCAAACGTTAGCTGTCCCTGGCGTTTGGTCTTCGATGCGGTGAAAAGAGACGCGTGTCTCGAACGATGCCCAGTTTGAACACGTGGCCTGGTTCGCGAAGGTTACTTACACGTGGCTGGGCGCACACCGTTTTGGTTTAAGGTTTTGGGCTTGATCCATGTTTAATGGTCGTTCTGTCGGGCTTTCTTTGTAGTTTGACCTTCGGACTGTTTGTACTGGTATTGGGCTTATATAAGTGACTCTGAAAGTGGTGATGCAAATAATATACATCATTTTATTAATAACTGATGCAAAAAATAATAATATTTTAATCACTTATTTTAAATGATGCAAATATATATCATTTGCTGGAAATGATATTAACTCTAAATCGATTTAGTTAAGTGATGTTAGTATTAGTATCAACTAAACTAACCGATTTTAATTATATACATCATTTATTAATAACTGATTTAAAATTAATATCAATTTTCATAAATGATTTGAATCGTTGTATCAATTATAGTAACTGATATAAAATTAGTATCGTTTGTAAATAATTGATATGATAGTTGTGTCAGTTTTGGCAAACGATTTTAATAAATGCATCATTTATAAAAATTGATGAAAAATGTATTTTTATAAAATCATAAAATTAAATTTGTATCATTTGTAAATTGATGTTAACATATATCAACGAAAATTTTATATATTTTACTATTTTAAAACCAATATTAAATATAGGCTAAATAAATAACTAAATTTAAACTGGATATTAGAATAACAATAATAAAAAGTAGAAACACAATTCATCCATAATGCAAATACGTGAAACATAAACAAACTAGAGTTAATTAATAAGAAGCAATGTTAAAAAGTTGTAATTACAATCACTTGCAGCATCCCAACGTTTTGAAATCCATCAACACCATCATTCCATTTCCTAGCATAAAATTATGACAATTAGTGTGTCATCTAAGTACTTGTCGATAATGAAAAAAAAAATAGAATCATCATTTTACCTGATTAGGATTTCGTGGAGTTGGAATATTGGCAAAAGTTGGATTTGGAATATTAGCAAAAGCTACAGCAAAACTTGCAGCCCATGCTCTTGCCTAAATATATAGTTTAAAATGTTAGTTTTATGTTTCAAAGTATAGTAGTGAAATAACAAATTATATTATTATCTGTTCACCGGTTGAAGTACCAATAATTTGCTGGATGAATGTAGTCATTCCCTTGACTTGATCAGATAGTTCTTTTACCTGTGACTTCAACTCTACAACCATTCCAGAATTTTCTATGTCTTGTGTAGTTACAGTTGAGCGTCTCACCAGCTTCGAAGGTGTAGGCCCACGACCAAGACAACGAACTCGTCCTGGACGTTCTGGACCAAAAACTTGAGCATATTCATCATCCAAGCTAGCTGGAACATTGTTTGTGGCTTGTGGATTTTGTCTCAATAACGTTGTAAGTGCTTCCTAAAAATGTAAGCAAATAATAAATATCCAACAAAATCAATTAGTAAATACAAAGTGAATTGAAACAGACTAACCGCTCGGTTTTGGGCTTCTTCACAGACAAAGTTCCCATTAGGCTTTGTACGAGTTACGATGAAAAACTCTGCTCGGCTTGGTGTTTTTCCAGTCTTGATTTTCTTAGAAAAAATAAATTTATAAACAATATAAAAGTTAATATAATAATATAATAAACTTGTTTATATTACAACTAAGTTACTTACGATCTCATTTCTTCTCCTAGGAAAACTCTTTCTTCCACATACATGAGGCATTGTATGTTTCTTTTGATTTTCTGTATTCCTCTCTTGCATTTTCTGAAATCTCAGAAACATTATTAGTATTTGATAGACACTTAAATATAAAAATAACTAACAAAGAAACTAACCTTCCATTTTTCAGTAAATCTCATGTGAACTAAGTGACCCCACTGATTCTCAGGAACATGCTCAGGTCGGTTCTGCAACGTTTCAATCAGATTATCTCGTTTGTACTCTTTCCAGAGGCGTAATTTAACGTCTTTGCATCTGCTACCTAATGCACCCATCACATATGCTTTTCTCATCATCGGATCGTCAAACCAGAATTTGGACTGAAATAACAAACGTACAAAAATTCATCAAAAATAAATCATCTTAAACATATTACTGCCTAAACTTAATATAGATGAATGTATGATATGTTACCTGAATTATTTCCCAGGCCTTGTTTTTTATGTGAGAGTTAACCAACCTCCAATCACTGTAATTAATTGGCAGCAAATTCACATCATTACTTAATTGACCTAACCATGATCCTAGCAAACCTCCTGATTCTCCAATTGGTTGGCCGCTATCTTCGTCGAAATGCACAATGACTCTGCTGTTTTGCAATTTCCAGATATCTTTAGATGTAACCATTTTGCCTTCTATGTTTCCATTGATATCTTGTTAATCAGGAAAAAAAAAGAATTAGTATATAATAAACCGATATATAATATATATCTCGATCCTAACCATTCTAAGAAGAAAGTAGATCCAGTCCAACCATTATGTAAAGAGCAAATATTGATTCTAAATAAGGCACTCACTCAAGATTAATAAATTACATGCGTTTTCGTTTTGTTATAAGTCGTCAAATACAATAGTGTGAACAAATTTGAATCCTCTAATATTATAAGATTTTCAGTGGAATACCTTTATCTTAATCACCTGCTGTGAGAACAAATTTCTAAATAAATTAAAGAGATGATCTTTATTTATATTACCTATAACTTCTATTTTCCATTTGAAGCTGTTGCATTCTGGAGCAAGTGTAGGAGGCATGTTGTACTCAGCTTCCAGATGTGGTAAATCTTCTGCTTCTTGTGTTTCTGAATCTATGAAATCCATAGTCCTAAAATGATTGAAATTCAGGAAAATAAGAATCATGATTCAACTATAATATATTTTAAACACAGAAAAAGTTAAACATGAATCAGTAAGTTACGCTACCTTGATTAATTGTAGAAGCTTTAGCTTCTGTGTTCTCTAATAGAACTTCGACGGTTTTCTAAGAGAGAAGATTGTTTAGGATTTTAGATAACAAATCACGTAGTTGCTATATATATATTAAAAACAGTTTTTTTTCTAAATGATATCAAAATAATTCCCGCTTGGAACTAAAATGTAGCGGGATCTGTTTTTTTTTTCACCAATAATTATCGACGTCTCTAATCAATAAATTAATTATATTGCTCAGCGTATATTAATTTGTTTTGTTGGGTGTAAATTATATTACTCAGAGTATCATTATCCCTAACAACAAGAAAATATCATCTCTATTAGTTAAAACACGAATAATGTGAACTATCCCAAACAAAAGAATATGTATTATTGTATATGTAAAAACCTGTTCATAAACTTCAGTTCAAGCCAAGTCATGTTACTCCATGAAACCATTTCCCTCTCTCAACGTTTTTACATCTCCCTTGCAGAACCAAATTAAGAGACGTGTCTTCCTTGTTTTGTATTTTTCATTTTTTTAATCACAATTAACCTAAGATACATGTTAGGAGACCGTGTGTTGTTCTCAGCGTATATTAACTCACAACTTCTTTTTTTTTCTAACGCTTGAATTTCATTTTAAGAAAAGGAGACAAAGACCAGATACAAAAACCAGAGTAGTCTAAAGACAGAGTATACGTAAGCTAACAAAAAGTCAAGTAAAGAAAGAGTATACGTAAGCTCATCACAGAGCAAAGAAAAGAGAAAAGTTTTACCATAAAGAAAAAGAAAAGAGAAAAGAAAAAAAGAAAGACAACCATAGAATCTGAAAGTACTGGAGGTGAGGATCCGATGGTTTGTAACAGAGGACAGTCACTAGCAGGTATTTGCTTACGAGAGTATGAGCTGATGCAGCAGATGATACTTTGAGGTCTAAGAGAGTGATGTTGATGCTTGATCTTCTAGATATTTCTGCAGTTATATGAACATTTGTTGTAAGCCATCAAATAAAAAAAGTTCATGAAAATAAAAGATTATGGTTCTGAGAATAGACCTTGCAAACACCTTCTTACGTAGAAACAGAGATGCCCGGATCAGACTCTTCACCCACTTGATCTGAAGCATTTGAATCACCCATATCATACAAATCCCTAGGTTGAACATGAACCGCAATTTTCCACTCTTTCTCCGAAGGATCATTCACATAATATACCATTCTCACCTGAGACGCTAATATATATGGTTCATCTTCCTCATTATCTCCACTGTGTAACAAGCGTGAGAAATTTACCCTATGATGACCATATACATCCATTTTATATCCTCTTTCTGTACGAGTGTCTGCCCACTTACACTTGAATAACACAACTTTGAAGACTTCATAGTAGTTTAACTCAATAACTTCAATCAGATTACCGTAGTAAGCAACTGTCCCTGTTCTTGGGTTGCAATCACGAGCACTAGCATAGCTCATTGTTTCAGCAGCCACATAAACACCACTATTTTGAGTTTTCAGTTCAGCCTCTCTTTCTACTGTCCGGAATTTAAAACCATTGACATTATAAGCTGTATACTTTACAACCTTTTCAGATGGACCCAGAGCTAAACATCGTAAATCATCAGTTATCTCTTCTAACTCATTCATCTCCACTTTTTTCTTGATCCATTTTGCAAAATTAAGATGCATTTCACGATCAATATCGATAGCACGATTCCTCTTGCTCTGATGAGATTGTTCTGCTAACAACTCATTTTTATACTTCCTAGATAGACAATCAGCCAAATGTATATGTTAGAGAATAATAAAATTTAATTAAAACTTGTTGTTTTTTTGAAAAAAAAAGAAACTTACTTTCGTAAGTGATCAAGTAGTTGACAGTTAACCAATATATGTCGATGTGCTTGCTGCCTCTCTATATGATTAAGAGAATACACTCGTCCTGCTCCAATAAACCTTCCAATATTTGGGAAAATAAGTGGTAGTTCAGAATTTGGTCTTATGCTAGTCTCAGCTAGAGGTCGATCATCAGCGCGGCTAACCCGAGTAAATCGTGTCTCTATATCATTGAGATACATTGAGCAAAACGTTATACACTCATCAGCTAGATATTATAGGGCAGGTCGTGAAATACATATTATCTCTCGAATGTCAATCATATGATCTCTACCCTATATATATTACTCATTTTCTCTTTTCTCTTTTCTAGTCATCGTTATTCATAAAAGCTACACATTTATTGGATTCTATTTTATTAGGATTTTGTTTTTATTATATATACTTGTAAAACAGACAAGAGATTTGGATCCAGAAAACAAGAGACCTAAGTTTTAATCTGTGATAAGAGAAAAAAATGATTTTTTATAAAAAAAAAGAGAAAAAAATGAATTAGATTTAAAGTGTGGATGATAGAATCTGTTAATAGATAAATATGTTAAAAGTTTTTAAATCTTTTGATACATTTTTGTATTAAAAATAATAGAATACAAATGAATAATTAGAAAAGAGCATTTGAGATTATTTTCTCTAATTAAGAGTATATGAGCATTTGATCCAGAATCTATATAGATTGGGCACAAAAATCAGCATAACCATTATATCCAACATCACATAGAGTTAGTGATGGTCACTTTTCCAAACAATTGAGTGTACTATTAATTGAGCCTTTATGCATCCAAGATGTAAATAAATTAAAAGGAAAAGCACTGATGTAATGTAATTTTGCCATTTACTACTAACAACCTAATAAACAGGTAAAACACCTAAATTTTGTACATTTCATAGTTTTTTTGGGCCAATGGCTTTGACAGACGGAGCCTACTGAATTTCATAAAAATAAGAGCATTTGAGAAGGGTTTTGTTAATTTTTCTTTTACTTAAAAAGGTATTGCAAGTTGAAATTTGGTTGCCCAAAAAAAAGTTGAAATTTGAAAATGACGCAAAACACATTGGTAGCTACAAAAAATATCCTACTTTCTTTGTAATATAATCGATCATCTATTACACCAACCATCATTCACTTATTCAGAATTTAATGAATGTCATGACTTTTTCATGCATGCATTAGAATCATGCTACAAAATGTGGTGTGCCAGTGCCATCATCGATTACGGAGCCATTTCAGAAAATAGTCTTCATTTTTTAACAATCATTCGGTGTTTTTCATGGAGTATAGAAACATAGTTTTAAAGTTAGTAATTCAAATATCATTCAAATCACATACTTAGAAACATTTAGTTTGTAAGTATATTTTTCATGGCTTCATTCGTCTGGAACTCCATCAATTTTAATGTTAGTAATTCAAATATCATACACCTCTCACACTAAATTTATTTCATTTTCCACTAATCAGATACTTAACTATAGTTAGTCTTGAATAAGATAGTTTCGCTGCTTCTTGTTCAAATACTAATATATATAAAAAAGTTGAAATAAAAAGGCTTCATTCATATACTGACCATTGCAACTTTTTCTCAGCTAATATGTGGTTGTGGTTCAATCAGTTAATATAACTTCATAACTTAAATGTTTAAGAAATCTTTTTACATGCAGTGAATGAAAATTTGCATTCCTTGTTTCATGTTAGCCTAATTTTTCTATTAGACTCTGAATGGGATATACCGCACCCCTCCTCTCCCGTCACTAATAGTAACAAAAACAATATATATATATATATATATATATAATATAGTATACTTATTTATCTATATGTTTTTGTTATTATTTAGAATCGCACCGCAGTTGTCATAGTTTTCCTGCACTTTACCATCTATTCGGATGCGTAATATATATTCGGTGATGATTTTTCGTAGACTGTTATATATGCACATATT
>NW_026617603.1:0-16323 GCF_000801105.2 Raphanus sativus
TTTTTTTTAAAACCATACCTTTCAAATATAAAGGATAATTGATGAAATAACAAAAACAATTCTAGAAAGAGAGTAGAGAGAGCTATGACATAAGATGCAATTACCCCAAATATAAATTCAAATCTAAATTAATTAATTTTAGTAAAACATTTCTTCTGTTGTTTTGATTTTTATGCACTAATATTTATGATAAAAAATTTACTGCTATCTTAAAATAATTTAAACTAAAAAATCATATATGTCATTTATGTCGTGGATAATTTGTTTCGTTTGTCAAAAAATTGTTTTGTTTGTCAGCATCGTGGATATTATCCAATTCTGTAAACTTTTACAAAAAAAAAAAATCCAATTCTGTAATACAAAATGGACAGTTTGGGAATAAAAGTACTGGTCAGAATTGTTTTCATGCACATATCAGAGTACATATCGGTTATATGATTTTTAACGAAGTATACCATTTTAAAGAATTACTAGATCTTGACCCGTGCGACCGCACAGATTATTTATTTTATATTTTTAGTTTTCTGTTTGTATTAAATGATATATTTGTAATATTTAATCATAAATTTAGATCGAAAACTAATTTTTGCAGTTATAAAAAATTAAAATTAAAATTTTAATAAAATATTCTTATATAAATTCAATTATCATAATTAAAATAGTATAGGTGTGGATCATAATGCTTTCGAATTCCAAATGTTTGGCATTTCTATTAATAAAATTTGTTAAGAAAATAATCTCACTCTGTATTAATTTTAAATTTTAATTTTTTGTGTGCTAAATGTTATATTTGTAAATGTAATCATATTAAATTAAGTAATTTAATAATTTTGCGTTTAACGTAAAATATATCACCGACATTGGAAATCATCTAAACAAATCTAATATTTATATGTATGTGTAAGATATATAGCAAACAAAGTTTTTGAATTATAAGTATGATGCATTAGTTAAAAAATTTGTAAGAAAAAAAATAATTTTTAGACTTTTAACAAATTTGTGACATATAAAAATTAAGATAAAATTTGTAAGAAAATGAAATGTAATATAATATATATTTGATCTAACTGCTAATTATTATAAATAGGCTTACGTGTTCAATAATTTTCAGATTGAATTTTGACAATTAGTTTTATAATTACTGTAGACTGATGAGAAAGTCAATGGAAAATAATTTTTCGAAAATAAATAAGGTGATTCTGTTTCTATATCTTGTAGTAGGGGTGGGCGTTCGGATGTCCATTCGGGTTTGATTGAGGTCTCTTTGGGTTCTTAGGTTTTTGGGTGAAAAGTCTTAGCTCTCATTCGGGTATTATATAATTTTGGTTCATGTTCTGGTTAGGATAACTCATTTAAATTGTTAAAAAAACTAAAATTCTTAAAATAAAAGTAAAAATATATATATATAATAAAAATTTGAATAATGTATGCCAAAAACTTAAACTTAGCATAAAAAATTGGTTTGGTTCGAATATTAAAAGATAATGATTGCACAATAATTTTCCTACCATATGCGATTTTTATTATCATTAAATGTGGTAAATTTAGAATTAAGAAATGTATTTATTAAAATGAAAAGACAGCAATTAATAAAACTATAAATAATTTCGAAATTGATTTAATAGAGAATTAAAAATTAAATTTTATATTTGGACAACACATTAACTCAACTGAAAAAGACAAACATAAAATAGGTAACTTAATTTATATTAGGACATCACATTAATTCAATTGAAAAAGACAAACATTAAAATAGGTAACCTAATTTATATTAGGACATCACATTAACTCAACTGAAAAAGACAAACATTAAAATAGGTAACTTATTTAATTTTAAGTGGTATAGTAGTGTAAATAACTTTGAAAACTTAGAGTTAATTTATATGGGTACTTTTCTTTTAATAATATAGATATCAGTTTAATAAGTGGTGTAAAAAGGATCTATATAATTTTAAAAATTGTGCAATTTAAGGCGTTAAAAGGCTACAGCCTACATGTGATTAAAAAAATTAAAGGCCTTGATATGTCTCAGTTCTATGATTACATTAATTTATAACTGAAAGTATGTTATTCGGTAATTAATACTGTTTACTAGTATTAATTTTTTGCCAACAACTACTTACTAGTATTAAAAACCCGAATTTTTTTTTGAATGAAAAAAACCCGAATTTAATTGTTGTAAGAAAAACCGAATTTAATTAAACAAGAGTTACTTATCAAAAGAAAAAATTAAACAAGAGTTTTATCCAGTCCGCTAGGGATTAATAATTTTTTTGTGCACAGGGATTAATAATTTAATTCAAATTAGTTGAGCTATTTAAAAAAAAAAATATTGTGCAACCTTATTTGAATTGAAGGTCGTCGTGCAGAAGCTGCTATTCGCCTATTCCTTTACTTCCTTAATTTACTCGCCAATGTTGGGATCTATTAACCACTATATTTTATTTCCAGCAAATTTTGGTGACAAAGAGTAAAAGTGTCTAAATTAGCAACTATAATTAAATCGTACCGAGATATATGACTAGAACCACCATAAATTAGCTTTGTTTTGTTTTACATTTGGGGTGGAGTGATTGGTTGAGTTGGATGACTAGAACCACCAAAAAGTAACGCTACAGAAAAAAAAATAAAAAAATGACTTTAAAAGTTTTGTTTTCTAAAACTCTATCTTTTTAGCTGTAGCAAGTTTTAAAACTATATCTCTTAAAACTAAATCAAAATAATCAACAGACTGAAGTCTAAAGTAAATTTTTTACCGTTACAGCTCAACTAATCACCCACATTATCATATGCGTTTGTAACTAATATTTTAAAATAATATGTGTACCATAAATTTATGTTTCTCCTATGCAGTTTAACTGAAATTCATTTGACTTCTTTTATTTCTATATTAAGTCTAGATAGACAACTAAACATTCATAATATTTTTCTTTTGAAAGATGTAAACTACTTTAGCGTTCTCTTATAAAAGGGGACGGAACACATAACTATATGTATATGATACCTTGTTGCGTGCATCTAAAAAGTAATTAACGTCTTTTTATAAAGACATAGTTTCATAAGTAGTTTTTATGTAATAGCCTTCTTTAAAATAAAAATGCTCTATTCACATGTGATATTAATTATTTAAACCTGCTCTCTCTCTCTCTCCCAGCAAATTTTACCCTTTTGCTTTTCTCAAATACAAATAAACAATACATATCTATGGTTCTTTACTTCATTTAGTTGGTCTTAATAATTAACATTCAATTACAGCTAGTCATGGAACATATAAGCGTATTACTACAACATAGGGGTTTTATTCGAGTGTCACTTTACGTTTTTGGTTTTATTTGTTTTTAATAAATAGTTAGTATAAATAGTTTTATTTAAAACTTATGTTTTATTCGTTTATTCTGTGTGTTTTACGTGATATGAGTTTATATTTATACAAGGGAATATAATATGTTTGTATTTAGTTTTTTCATAAGTTCTTTTTGGTTAGTTCCGGTTTACTTGAATTATATGTTTACTTTTTTACCATATTGATCACTCCTATTATAAATAGACCCACTCCATTATTGCTCTATGTCTTGTCCTCTCTTCAGTGAAACAAAACTAAAAAAAGAAAATTGAGAAACAAGATCGAGGAAAGTATCTAATGAAGACGACGAATCGCTTCAATGTCATTGTTGCGGTTGCAGCGACTGTTCTTATGGGAATGTTTGAGTCATCCGATGCTCAGCTTCAAATGAATTTCTACGCCAAAAGCTGTCCAAACGCTGAGAAAATAATTTCAGATCATATTCAAAAGCATATCCATAATGGTCCTTCTCTTGCAGCTCCTCTCATCAGAATGCATTTCCATGATTGCTTCGTCAGGGTATTTTTAATATGTCTTCATTTATTTTAGATATGTTCGTACTTTATGTACATATATAAACTAATATCACACACACATCTACTTCAATAGCTTACCAATAATGATGAGATAACCTAGTAGATGTATTATATATTAAATAAATTAATTTGGTAATTAGATAGTGGTAAATTTCAGCTAGCTCAAAATATTCGATTATACTTAATTTTACGAACACTGACATTGATTTTGAACGAAACTATAATGAAGGGATGCGACGGATCAGTGTTGATAAATTCAACATCTGGAAACGCAGAGAGAGATGCACCACCAAATCTAACACTCAGAGGATTCGGTTTCGTGGAGAGGATTAAAAGTCTTCTTGAAGCAGAGTGTCCTAAGACTGTTTCATGCGCTGATATCATCGCTTTGACCGCTCGAGACTCAGTTGTTGCTACCGTAAGTAAACAAAGTGAAAAATGTCAGCTAACTTTGCAAAAAAAAAAATGAAATGTTCCTTTGAATACTTTCTACAGGGAGGTCCTTGGTGGAGAGTTCCAACCGGAAGAAGAGACGGTAGGATCTCAAATTTGGCTGAGGCTTCGAACAACATTCCCGGACCGACGAGTAACTTCACAACGTTACAACAACGTTTCGCTAACCAAGGACTTAATCTCAAAGACCTTGTTCTACTCTCGGGTAAGTTTCAATAACATGTAGCCCCGACACTTACCGTTATCAGTGTAATAAAAAATGTTCTAACCGGCTTTTTAGTCTAAATGCTATTGCCTAAAAAAGTAGTATGATATTTACAATAATAAATAATGGTATCTAATAATAAAATGATATTAGTATATATTTAATAAATATATATATATATATATTTGAAATATTTGTTTTTTTAAAGAATGAAATATTTGTTATAACTATAGATACTTGTGCTATTTAGTTAAACGTTTTATCTAACAATTTAGATTTTTGATTAAAAGTTTAAGTGCTACGTTTGAATCAGCGTCCGTGCCTAGCACTTTTTTGAACATTGGTTATTATCGTCTTGATATCCAATATGGACATCCGTAAAATTGGTTTAAATTTTGGTTTATTGTTTTTGTTTTCAGGGGCTCACACGATTGGCGTCTCGCATTGTTCTTCCATGAGTGAACGTCTCTACAACTTCTCGACAACAGTGAAACAAGATCCATCTCTGGACAGCGAGTACGCAGCGAACATAAAGGCAAACAAATGTAAGAGTCTCACCGACAACACCACCATCCTTGAGATGGATCCCGGTAGCAGTAGAAGCTTCGATCTCAGTTACTACAGGCTTGTCTTGAAGAGGAGAGGTCTCTTTCAGTCTGATTCTGCTTTGACAAAGAACTCAGCCACGTTGAAGATGATCAACGATTTGGTCAACGGTTCTGAAAAGAAGTTCTACAAGGCTTTCGCTAAGTCAATGGAGAAGATGGGGAGAGTTAAAGTGAAGACGGGCTCAGCCGGTGTGATCAGGACACGTTGTTCTGTTGCCGGAAGTTAGTTAGCCTGATCGGAGAAATGGTGTAATGTTATACTCTGTTTTTTTTAAATTGTGCATTGTTGTTGTGTTCTGAGTCTTGGGGTAAAAGTTGTTAATTTGATTCTGATGTTATTTCATTTGGGTTTATGCACCCAGAATATATGTTGTGGTTCTATTAAAATATGAATCATAAATAAAATTTACAATAATTATAAGACTATGTTAAATCTGGCATAAAACTATACATTGAATTTTAGCAAACGCCAATCCTTTTACATCAAGTGCGAATGTTTTATAGTTCTGGAATTTTAGGTAGCAACTGATTATCAATTTTTGGAATATTATAAATAAATTGAATTGAAAAAAATAGAACGTAGATGAATGGAACAGAGAAAGTTATGGAATAAAAAAAGAATTTTATTCTACTTATTCCGCTTATTCATAAATCTTTTTGATCATGAATGTTATATATATTCCACTTAATTCCATCTATTTCAAAAAGAATTTTGGAATGAGATTTGTTTTTTATTCCATTCAAATGGTGTTGATCAAAAAAAAAAGAACAAAAAAATTCCATTCAAATGGTATTTTTTTTTTTTTGGAATTTATAGGAATAAGTTATTCCATACAATTTCATTCTCAGAATTTGCAATCCAATTGCACCCTTAAAAACATTTTAGATTACATCTTTTAAAAACAGAGTTTAGCACCATCTGGCGAACTTCAGTTAATCGTTTTTTGATCTCTCATCCGCTCGAATGGACACGTATACATTGCAAAAATGTTTATCTTTGCAATCGATACAGAAACAGAAGTCTATAGTTGGTTATAATTTAGCAAAAAAAAAAAACAGAAGTCTATAGTTGGTGAAGCTCCATGGCTTCTTTCATCTCGTTCCCTCCCCCATATATATAACATACCTCACTAGGTAGATAGTGAGTTTGTCTTGCGTACCCAGATTGTTGCTTTAACAAACTTCTTGACACGGTGAAATTAAACGGTTTCAAATAAGACTTCCAACGTAAGGGTTATCAGCAAAGATTATAGTTTCTTGCTAATGTCTTTGTTAGTCTTTACCCTAATTGTTAAGACATCAAAGTTCCGTGTATACATCACTGACAACATCCCAATATATCTCCACTTCAAAGTAGTACGTACTAGTAAGTACTGTTACGATCACATTGACAAATATTGTGATTTTAACTTTATTATTTGAGCCTATATAAATTTTAAGAGAACGATAGTGCGACATTCTTCGCAACGTCTTGGATGAAGTTTTGCAGAGCAATACGCGACGATCCACCATCCATTAAAGCTGCATGACACTTCTCGCTCATCTCCTTCACTCTCTCCCTCACATCACTATCCTGCTCCATCAAACACCTCACTGCTCTCTCAATCTCCTCCGCAGTCACCAAGTCCACCGCCGCCACACCGCCCAAATGATCGCCTCTCCAATACCTTTTAATCTCCACGGCTAGTCCAAGCTCCTCCACCATCTCAAACGCGTTGAACTTCTGCTCTGCGTATAAAGGCCACGCAGCTGTCGGAACACCGAACCAAAGACTCTCGAGCAACGAGTTCCACCCGCAGTGAGTGACAAAACCTCCTACCGCTGGATTCGCGAGAATAGCCACCTGTGGAGCCCATCCGATCACCTTCCCTCTCTCTTGCGTTCGTTTCAAGAACCCTTTTGGGAGAACTTCCTCAAGATTCTTAAACTCTTCAGGATGTTCATTTATTATATTGGGAGAAGAGCGACGTAGAGACCATAAGAAACTGTGGCCACTTCGTTCAAGTGCCATTGCGATCTCTCTTACTTGTTCCTCACTGAAGCCTCCCATGCTCCCGAAGCATAGAAACACTACTGACTTAGCTGGTCGCTCGTCCAGCCACTGTATAATCTCCACTTGTCTCTCGTCCACTTGGTGGTCAAGATGCAAGAATGGTCCAACCGAATAAGTTTGAGGAATGATAGTATTAGTATTAATATTAGTATCACCACCACTCCAGAGATATTCCAACACGTGAGGTTCCAGCTCAGCGAAAGTATTTACGAGAATACCCTTCATCTCTTTGAATCTTCTTGCGTGGTTCACAAAGATTGGGAGCCACAGTTCCGATGCAAGGGCGTGCGGAAGACATTTCACCGGATAAGGACGAGTCAAACCGGGGACGACTAACTCGGCTTCCGAGTCTTCGAAGTCACTTTCTTTAACATGGTAGTTATCACCATCGTATAGTTGCTGAACGTGAAACCCTAGTGCGAGTACCCCGGCGTTTGAGGTATAGAAAAGATAACTCGGGACGTGGAACTCGTTCGCCACGTCGATCAACGAAGTGCAGAACATGTCGAGGACGAAGCCAGCTATCTTTGGTGAGTTTGGTAGTGTCGAGTAGTGGTCGAAGAGCATGGAAACGGCGCGTCTCACAGTTGGGATGTGGTTCTCGATATGAATGTCAAGGGTCGTAGGCTCAGGCTCGGATGTTGGTTGGTCTTCTTCGGAGGAGATCACTTCGTAGCGGAGGCGGTCGTTGGATGCGGCGGAGAGAGCTTCCACGTAGGGGGAAGCAGCGGCTGCGCTTCCGGAGAGGAAAGGAAGGATGAGAACGGAGATAGTGAGGTGGTTTTCTTGCTCGACTAGTAGCTTCGCCATCTCCACTGTTGATCTGAGGTGGCTAATGCTAGGATACGGTATGAAGACAAGCTCGAACTTCATGTTTTTAATCTTCTTCTTCTGCTCCTCTGTTTGTGTTTCTTTTTGTCTGTGTGTTGTGTTCTATAGATTTACGAGATTTGATTAATAGGAAGCTTTACCAATCGCATCAAGTTTTTAGTTCTTTTTGAATTATTAACAAGCTCTGGTCAACCGATGTGTCCGTTTTCTAGCCTGTGTTTTTCTTTTGTTCTCGACAATAAAAACAAACTAAATTAATATCCTGACATGTTTGTTATCTTGGTGAAGACTTTTCGTATGGCATGTGCAACATTAATAACTATATCTGTTTAATCAAATAGTATTTGAAACAAATAATTTTATTTATAAATTAATGTATTTTGTAATGAATATTAAGTTGAAAGTAAATATAAATTATATTGGAATTTCAAAAGGAATTTTTCTATGTAACAAAGAAAAAAAAGATAGAGACATATTTTAAGATACATACAATGGATCTCGGCTGTACGATTCAAAGATTTTAAAACATATATGCGAAGAAAGTATACCAAATATGTAATAGAAGAATGTTTATTGTATCATCCCCTATATATCTATAGAGAAACATTTAAAAAGTTTTTTTTTAATGTTAGATGATTATACTATTACAAATCGAGAAATATTACATACAATTTTACAGTCGACAATTTTACCTGAGACTTATGAAAATTCTCATCTGACTACATCATCAGAACCATCATATAGATCAAAGCTTGATCGGTATTCTTTGCGCCATAATGTAGATCTCTTGTAAGTATTTTCTCTCTTAATTTGTATAATTCCGCTTTCTCGGTAGCTCGAAACCTAGACCTTCGGATGTAGAAATATTAGAAAACCTTCAGTCAAACCACTGGACCAAAGTGGCTTCCACAAAATACTTAAAAATTATAATCTGTAATTTGTTACTAATTAAAAAATATCTTGCTGAGTTGTCAAGCAATTAGAATACTGATTTTACTTACGTGACGGTTTGAGAATCAATTGAAAATTTTGTTCCAAAACTAAATTACAATGAAATGTTATTTTATATAATATGTCCATTATAAACCATTCATTTATTAAATTGAAATTTATTATTTTTTCTTTAAATAAAACCTACAAATTATCTAATGTGATGAAAATATATATATGGTAATTAATGAGTTTAAATAATATTTTTTTAACAATCTGTTTATTTTTATCATTTTTGTTTAATTCTTTATTATTAAAATAAATTATACAATTACATTATTTATAATAAAAATTTAGATTATTTTGTATATGTTTATTTTGAATAGTATTTGAAACAAATAATTTTAATTATTTTAAATATTTACTTTCAAATATTAATATATATTTTGAATATTTTAGGACAATTTCAAAATATTTTAAATATTTTGGATAGTTTTTGGATATTAAATCTAAAACTAACTAACATATTCAAGTATTTAAATTTGATTAGGATATGTTTGGATATCCAAAATATTTCGGTTTGGATTGGATTCGATTATGGTTCTTTAGATACTAAAATTCTGGAGTCCATCTGAATATTTAACTAATTTTATTTAGATTTGCTATTACCTTTTTAGATTAGATCTGGTTCAGTTTTTCATGTTTGGATTTTTTTACTCAGCTTTAGAATAAATGAAGAAACTAGAATTTTGTAATTATCCTTTTGGTAATTTCTTAACTTTTTAAATATATGTTATTATTTTATATTTGCATAAAGAAGTTATGATGGGTTTAGTATATTTGATTGTCATATTGTTTGTTGTTTTTGATCAAAATAGTAATGATATATGGACATGATATATTGTTAAATCATTTAGAAATAAACACATATATTGAAAACAAATAATAAGGCACATTAAAAATGTAATTAAATAGAAAATTGAAAATAAAATAACATAAATAGAAGTCATTATATAGCTATATGTATTTATATATTGTAAATAAAATCAATACAATTTAAAAATATATAAATACAATGGGCCACTCTAAATACAAATAAATAAATACTTGTTTCCAACAAAATAAATAAATACTCACACCAATTGTTTTTAACTAACTTTCATAAAAAAAGTTGTTTTTAACCAAACAATTTTGTTGCATTTCCTACACAACTATTTGATACCTTATAGCAAATCCAACGATGAGCCTTTACAAAAACGTATAAGGGCAGAATCCTATAGTATGTGAATGACGATGATTGGGTTTGATAATAAAAAGTGGCTGTATGGACTGTGATTGGACTTAGTAATAAAAGGCTAGATTCTAGTTATTGGGCTATCTTGAATGACAAAACCTTCAATGAAAACCAAGGGGAATGTTGTAGCCGCAACGCAATAAAGAAAAACCTAATTTCAGAAGGTCACATCCACATACGTCAGTATATATAGGTTTCGTCTTCTTACGCAAATTCAAAACTACACAAGAGCTGCTTCTCTCTGTCTTTTCTTTATGCTTTGGTTTTACAATAAACACTAGGTATGTTTTACGTTATTGATTCTTTTTCGTTGATTGGTGGGGCCTAAAAGAGGATATGGTGATGAAACGAATAATTTCGTGGACTAGAGTTTCAGATCTGGGCTCTTCACCCAGTAGTTGAAGATACAACCCTTGGCTGTCTGAGTATCTCTCTTTACGCTCACCACCTCAATCATAGCTTTTGAACGTTACTTTTTTCCTTCTTTATTTATATATAGCCGATGAGGATAAAAACAATTATCTTAGCGGATTTCAGTGAGGTTTTAAAATCAATGATCTGAATTGTTACACACACTGAGGCTACTTTTTGATAACTAATTTGAAAGATAAAACATTAGTTGTTTTGATGCGATGATGATAAAACCGCACGGAGGTGCATGAAGGGCAGTGGACAAAACATAATATGTTTTGCCGTGAGCTCTCTTAATAAAACGACTTCTCCTTCCACTGAGCATTATTAGTTTCTGATGTAGGAATTAGTAAAGGCGTCTTTTACCAATTCTGAGGGATAAAATCTGTTCCTTTAGGTATAATGGCATTGACGCAAGATTGATTAAGTTGTGGTATATCCTGATCATCTTACTTTTTTCCTGTGTTATTTGATCCTGGAAATGCCTCATACATTGATTCATTTACTTTTAAAATTCCTTGTCTAAGGAATCTTCAACCTGTGCAAGAAGAAACATGCGAGTTTAATTACTATATATTAATTTACTAATTAGCATTACGAAATTTGACTATACAGCTATCGCAATATACACCTATTCTTTGGCTTGATGAGTCGAAATCATTGAAGGGAGCAGTGATGTAACAAACTATGAGAAGAATTTGAATCTAATATGTAATGCTAAATAACATCTGAACAATTAATATAATTAAATTTCTAATTACAAAATTTATAAACTATTCGATCAGAAACAGTTATGATATTGCCTTACTACATTTATCAATCATAAGTCTATGATGTGCATCATCATTAGAGCATCTCTAATGTATTACTCCAAATATTACTCTCAAATGGTGCAACTCCAAAATGGAGTGATGTTTTACTTCAATGTATATACTTTATTTTTTACTCCAAAAATACTTAATAATTGTTAATAATATTTTTACCAAAAAATGTTAATAATATCTTATACTTATAAAAGTTACCAATTAATTTCAACCATTTTATATTTGCAAAAACGCCTTAAAATATAATTTATTTAAGTGAAACATTTATTATTAAAAGGTACAAGAAATCATAAAAGTAGAATAAAACATAATTTATAAATTGGTTCAATAATGAGCATTGGAATATTTTTTCTACAAATGATCAACTGATGCTTTTCGTAATGAAAAATGAGTTTTTTATCTTTGATATTCCTAAATCGAGCAAGAAAATTTCGAAATCGGATTTTTCATCTTTTGCAGTTAGTTTCGATCAGTTAGTTTCGATCTCTAGAGGTAGAGCTTCTCTTGCAAGTTGCAACTTTAATTGGTGCATCGAGTTCACGCTCATCCTCAATTATTATGTTGTGTAAAATTTATACATTTAGTTATGATGTCATGTAACATATTTTTTTTTTCAAAAATGAAAAGGTCATTTCACAATAGCGAAGCATGAATGTCAAGTTTTTTTTTACGGCAAACGGCTATTCTATTACTCAAACTTGAGGTGGTCTGGTTAAACAGACCGGAATAGAACAACCAATAAAATGTAACTTCCTATGGAAAGATCTAGCTGTCTTAGCTAAAAAGTCTGAGATCTGATTACGCGCTCTTGGAATATAAGAAATCTTGAAATTCGGGAAGCATATGAGCAATGTCTCTATCCTCTCTAGTTCCGTAGCAAAACTTGGCCAAGCATGAGGTTCCTTGATCATAGCAAACAATTTTTTGCAGTCTGTTCCGAAGTTCTGACATATTGAATGCTGAAGCATATTCTCCATCGCCCATCGCAGTGCTTCCACTTCTGAGTGCATCATTTTAATATTAAATAATGAAATATCTTATCTTTTATGTTATTGCATCATTTTAAAATATTATTTAAGTAAGAAATAAGAATATTAAAGATTTAAAGGACCATTTTATAAATAAATAAAATTTCAAAATGGAATAATGTATAAGATTATTTTATAAATGGAGTAACTCTAGTCATTACTCTATTTTGGAGTAGGATTTGAAAGGATTTTACTCCAAAATGATATTTGAAATAGAAAATGAAATATGGTTGGAGATGTCCTAATGCGTCAGTCAGTTTAATGCATACCAGCTTAATGGCTCTTCAACACCCAGCGCAACTGTGCCCTCTTCTTTGTTCTTAACAATCCACGCTAGGAGAGCTGATCCTTTTCCAAATATGAACCCACGAAATTTTATTTGTATTATTATTATTATTATTATTATTATTATTATTATTATTATTATTTCTTTTGCTAAAATTATTAGAAATCAAGAATGAAAGGCTCAGATAATTTTATTTGTATTATTTATTGGATAAAATTTTATCAGAGCTGATTTATTTTTCAAAAATATATTAGTATTTGTTTTCATGCCAATATTAGGTCTGAGCAAAAAACCCGAATTCGAAGAACCGAACCAATTCCAATCCAAAAAAGTAGTACCAAATCCGAATCAAAACTGATTTAATATCCTAATTATTCAAAATTTAGTATTTAGAGAACCAATACCCAATCCAGTCCAAACCGAAAATATATCAAAAATAAATTTATATACTTATTTATTTTTTAAATTTAATGTATAGAAAAGTATCCAGTATATAATACTTTTAGGAGGGGTTTTAAAAATCAAGAGATTTGTTAAATTTGTAAAGACTTCTAAAGAGTCTTTCATATTCTAAAAGTTTATGAAAATAATCTAGTTTAAGGATTTTAAGAATCTGAAGGACATATGCAAGATTCTTGAAATCTATATCAGATAAGATCATCTATATTTTTTCTGTTGCTTCTAAACAATACAAACAAACTGAATTATAATTATGAAAATATAGATTTATAATGCCTAAAATCAAGAAATATCTAACACAAAAATAGTTTTAAATAAAAGAATTTACAACCAATCAGTTTATTCTCTAACAAATTGGTTTCTATCTAGATATTCTAACCATATACAAAAATAACATCTATCCTATTAACTGAAATCATAAAAAAATAAAAATATAAGGGGGGTGTATTGAATCTGAAGTTTGAGTTGATCTGATTTTTATTGAGTTTCTAGATGATTGCTGTAGAATCTGAAAATTTGATGTATTTTTAAAAAACAATTCTAGAATCTCATTTAAAATTATGAGATTTGGATTTTAATTTTTATACTTAAGAAACTCCTCTCAAACACTCTAAAAACAATTAAAGCACTCTAAAATTTTTGACTTAAATTTTGTTCAATAACAGTGAATTGTATAGTGTTTTATAAAATGATAAGTTCAATAACACTAGATTTTAAAGTATTTTTAAAAATCTATGTTTGATGAACAGTGAATTTGTCATATTAATACAAATCAACTCAAATGCTAATTGAATACACCCCCAAGTTAATTTTATCTAGATAGAACCATATGTCCTAATTGAATACACCCCCAAGTTAATTTTATCTAGATAGAACCATATGTCCATGAACTCATTAGGAAAGAAATCTTTGCTAATAATGTCGGTTGGTTACAAGTAAAGAAGTTGGAGTGCACGATGATTCTCCTAATCCTCTCAATGATGGTAGATGCTAGAACATCTATGATGGTTTCTAGATGACATTGCTCTCAATATCCATTTTGCTAACATGACAGATATTTTTATTGGACCTGGTTTCAGACTTCCTTCTTCATTCTCTAGACTCCTAATAGGGTTTCCTGAACAGGTCAAGTGGATTTGGTAGAAGCCCACTGATGGCCAGATTTGTATAGACTGAAATATTACTCTACCAATGTTAGGGCCGAGCTCGTTGTCATATGCATGATGGCATGTATCCTTCTTAGTCCGGCGTTGTTTCTTTCTATGTAATTCTATAATGATCCAGAATCGGTGAAGTTTTTCGGATATTTTCTCTTATGTTTTAAGTTGAAGTTGCAAGGACTGTTGTCCTCTACTCGTACTCTGTTATTCGGAAAATTGGTGGTCTAAGAGCGGTATGTGTCTGTGGTCGCTGAGAAGTTATTTTTGGGATTCTGAGGATTGGTAGGAGGGTCTCGAGGTTGTGGTTCGTGCAGCCTATCGGCCAAATTGTTCTGAGTGTGAACCGGCGGAGTATATTATATTGACCCTTTGAGTGTTGAGAAGATTGTCTGTCTTGTGAAACTTATATTTTTTGGTGGTTATTGTAAGTTTTCTTGATAATTTTGGTTTAAATAATAAAATATGAGAAATGTGAGACAATTTATTAAGTTTACAAAATTTATGTATATGTGTGAAGTTTTTAGACAACTGTTTGATGAGTTGGCAACATGAAAAAAATGAAATCATACTTTATATATATATTGATATGGTATTATTAATTGGATAAAATTTGTCATGTCTGAGTCATAAAAAATAGTACATATAGGAATATCTTATTCTTTGTTTTTAATTTCCATTACAAAATAGTTAATATGACTTTAAAATATATACTTATTTAAGAAATAAATCTAAAAAAATACATTAGCATTTATTATTGGATAGTTTAAAAATGATATAGTCGAGAAGCTTTGTTCTAGTATATAAGATACAATCTAATGATTAAAACATCTTTGTCTGCATCTATCTTCAGTTCATTCTTATGGCTCCTCCAACAGATATATATTACATAAGCTATTTCAAAAATCAATGTGGCTTTTGCAAGAAAAAGATACATGAAAAGACTGATGATATCTACATGTACAAGTATGTATTTTTCAGTCTTGTTAATGGTTTTATAGCAATTGAATTAAATATTTTGTTGTTGTATCATAAATATACAGTGATACTCCTTTCTGTATCGAAAAATGTCGGGAAAAACAGACGAGGATCGATGAAGAAAAGAGAAGACAAGAAAAGATAAATTAAAAAAGAAAAAGTTGAAAGTGGACTTGTGGTAATGTTGGCACAATTTCATATAGCAGCATCCTCTAATTATTATTTATATATTAAAACATTTTCCAAAACGCGGATAGTATTCTTGTTACTAATTAGTTTCGGACACGGTTTTGATAATTTGATTTTCAACACAATAAAACACAAATGTTATTTTATGTGCATGAAAGCCTTTGTTCAGTAACATATGCTCCGTTTATGACATTTATATCGGTTGCTTCATTTAATTTGTTAAACCGAATTGTAAACCAATTATTGTATCTTCTCAAACATTCATATATCATACATAATGTAAGATACAAAAATTAGTAATTCAACCGGCCATTAATTTTTCTAATAAAAAGCAAACATTATAATTCACATGAGATAACATTTATAAGATGATGAAACTGATAAGCTTACATGTCAATCATTCGTATAAAATATTTTGTCAAATAACTTGGAGTAATATCTATAATATTTTGTGTATCAAAACATTTTGTAGCAATAGTGTTTAAATAAATCACATAAACCTAAATATTATGATTAGAGAATACATAATACCAAAATATTTACAATTTAATCATAAACTTTTGGAATACAAACATAGATATTTTAAAATATATGAAAACAATCTATGCGGATGCTAAGATCAAGATCGAGTAGTACAATTAAACCACATAAACCTATTAAATAAAATTAACTACAGCACGAATAAAATAGATCCATATATTATTAAAATAATATCTATATCTGAAATTTCTCAATAAA
>NW_026617604.1:0-16320 GCF_000801105.2 Raphanus sativus
AACTTCATGTCGTATTGATATCGTAACAATAACGTCTTGCAGACTCGTTCCGTGGACCATTTACAAGTACCATATTTGCGTGAATGTGAAAGGCCTGGGGATTCGATGGGCCCCATACTGATAAACGTCTAACAATTTCAAACGCCGTCGTTTTATAATCCAGTGCATGACCATTGAAATTACCATTTTTTCAAATACTAATCAATGGAAAAGGTAAGCTAGGATATTAAATCTTTTTATGAAACCCTAAAAATGTCAAAACTGTTAGCTGTCAAGAATCGTTTTCAAATTTAACTAGGGGTTGACAATGAGGATCGGAGCGGATCAGTTATATTATCACTGATGATATTATCACGTGAAATTTACATGAAAATGTCACGATTTCCATTTATTTTTACCGTTGTGGGATTATCAAATTTATCACGTCCGGTTCAAGATAGATTGGATTATATATACATATATATTAGAAGCGGAATATATAAGTTTGATTCGTAGGTATTATATACTTTGGGCAAAAAAAGTATTATGAAATTGATGATTTCCTTTACATTATCAAGTAAAAAAAGTATTATGAAATTGATAATCCACATTTGTTTGATCTCTATAGCTATGTCGACTCTCTAAATTGAATATTAATTTTACGAATTAATATGTTGTAGAAGATTCCCATATTCCCAAAAGGAAGATATCCAAAGATGTACTTTAGATAGAAAATGTCTTCTTCTTTAAGGTAATGAAAGTTAATCAAGACGAATGGACCTAGTATGAATAAATGGAGAGACATATATAGTCGTTGATTTCGGTTCGGTTCAATAGTTGTAAAAATAAAAAAACACACAAAACCAAAAGACTGTTTGGTACATTGCTTTGTGTTTGTTTTTCTTGTGCCGTTTGCAACTTGCTAATTAATTCGTATACGAGTAGACAGTTCTTGACAAAGAAAACATGAGAATTGAACTTCTATCGTTCATGGAAAATCAGAAAAGTCAAACATCTGGAAGAAAACTTCTCACATGTCCAAATTAAATTTAAAACATACTACTATAAACCATTTAATTAAAATCAATACCGCTAGGAGAATAGTGTTACAATGTTATACGCAATGTGTGAAGATGATCAGCCGCCAACACAGCCACACACGCGTTATCTTCTTAGTTTCTACTACTATGAATTATCCATATGAATTATCCAACTAACTTCTTGGAAAAACCTGTAATCTTTGTACGGACGCATCTCATGTCTATAACTATATATAATCATTTTTGACATTGCTCAACCACATACAGTCATACAACATGCATAATGCATTACGTTTAACTTCATACATTTTTTGTTGTTGTTAATGATGAGCTTCAGACTTTTCTTTAATGCAAATTTTATTTTCATAATAGCCACTGGTTGTCTACTAGTTTGAAGATTCATATTAGAGTGGAGATTAGAGTTCGGGTATTGCTATATCGTTTATGCTTGGCTTATATTTGTTTAAATGGTAATAATATCCATGCGACTATGAGAGTATTGGTATGCAGGGGTATGATATGAAAGCCTCCGGTAATTAGAAATCATTACAAGATATACGTACACCTCAATTTGCGTTTTGACTTCACCATCTGTATATGAATTTAATTAAAATGTTAGATAGAAACAGTGGCGGAGCCACATGGTAGAATGGGTGGGCAAGTGCACCGGATGATTTCTTAAAATTCCATGTAAATTTTTGATAATGTATTTCATGCTCCGGATGCTCTTTGAACAATTTTGATAATGCCTCCCCTAGCATTCATCTCTAGATCCGCCACTGGATAGAAATCAATGTACTATCAAGGTCTTTCATCTGATATCTTATTAGATGATAAAATGTGAAATGTATAATAACTTTACCACTCAACCAATTATATACAATAAAAATCTAAACTAAACAAAAAAACTATTTAACTTTACCACTCAACCAATTATATACATATCTAACCGAAATGTAAGAGCATCTTCAATTCATATGCTACTTTGGATCTAAATGCTATATTGTAGAAGAAAATACATTCTAATCCATTTTTATATTTTATTCTATAATAGATAGTGCTATTCTTTTTTCTATATAAAAAATAACATTCACCTATATCAAGAGAATTTTAAATTCAGTGATATATCTTTAAAAATAAAAAAAATAAAGATGCAAACAAATTTTACTCCAATATATTTTCTATAATAGATAAATGTTAGTTATTACAGTATTTTATATAAAGAATGTTTCTAATATATTCATATGTAATATAAAAATATTATTCCTCACTTGAATGTTACTCTCTCTGACTCATTAAAGTGTCACTTTGACATTTTTTTACGTAGATTAGAATTTTTTATTAGAAACTAATGGATTCATGTTTAATATATAATTAATTAAATTATATTAATTTAAATAAAATCTATTGATAATTTAAAATGATAAAATAAATTAATGTACAAAACTATATTAAAATTATAGAATTACACGTATTTTGAAACAAAAAGTCTAAAATAACATATATTATGAAACATAAGAAATAATACATTATAGCAGATTTTATTCTGTTTTAAAAAGTTCTGATTTAAATGTAAAATATCAAAACATATTGGAAATAGTCTGATGTTTTGAAACCGTCTATTGATATCCAATCAACAAAAAGAATACTTTCATAAAAGCAAAGTGTAGATTTTTAACCAAAAAAGAATCAAATGTAAATTTTTCTTAATTAATTAGTCTTATATTCATTTCTCAATACGGTCTTATATTGTGAGAACTGGCGTTCCCGGTACTGTATGTGACGGTCACGTCTCCAGACTTAAAGCCACGTGTCAGTTACCAACGGTCGTCCGTTCACCAACTATAACTCCTTCGTCTTCTCTAATTCTCTAATTCTATATATAACCCAACAGGTCATCCTCTGCACTGTTTAATTCAATAATAAATCTCACCAAATATTCTCTCTTAAATATGGTAATAGCTAATGAAACCAGCGGAACCCATCACCGGAGACTCACTTTCGCCGACTTCTTAAACTCCGATCCCGACGCCGGCGAAGAAGAACACAACCACGGTGGCCGTCCTAGTAGTAGCAACAACAACAACAACAACAACAAGGATGCTAACAGTTACCAACAACGTCAAAGCAATGCTTCGACCACGAGCGGCGACTCCTCTCCAAACCAAGTTTTATCACCATGGAACCAGACATACTCACCGTACTACACCGACACAACAACGACTCCGACTATGTCTCCATCTCCGTGGAACCAGACTTACTCTCCTTACTACAAGTCTCCGTGGACCTACCAGACCCAAAACATAAACGACGTTTCCGAAAACGGTTTAATCGGTACGATCGTGAGACAAGACGGTCACGTCTACTCGTTGGCTGCTTCTGGGAATCTTCTATTCACAGGATCCGACTCCAAGAACATTCGGGTCTGGAAAGATCTCAAAGACTTCACCGGTTTTAAATCAGCAAGCGGGTTGGTTAAAACAATAGTAATAACCGGAGATAACCGGATTTTCACCGGTCATCAAGACGGTAAAATCCGGGTTTGGAGAGGGTCCAAGAAAGGATACACCCGAATCGGAAGCTTACCGACTTTGAAAGAGTTTTTGACCAAGTCGGTGAATCCAAAGAACTACGTCGAGGTGCGTCGCAGGAGAAACGTACTGAAGATACGTCACCACGACGCCGTTTCGTGTCTGAGCTTGAACGAAGAACTCGGTTTACTCTATTCCGGTTCGTGGGACAAGACTCTCAAAGTCTGGAGACTCTCAGACTCGAAATGCCTTGAATCGATTCAGGCTCACGACGACGCTATCAACACCGTGGCCGCCGGTTTCGACGGTTTGCTGTTCACCGGAGCCGCGGACGGAGCTTTGAAAGTGTGGAAACGTGAGCTACAAGGGAACGGGACGAAGCATTTTCTGGTTAACGTGTTGATGAAGCAAGAGAACGCTGTGACGGCGTTGGCTGTGAATTTAACGGCGTCTGTTGTTTACTGTGGATCTTCTGACGGTTCCGTTAATTTCTGGGAAGGGCAAAAGTATCTCTCCCACGGCGGGACTCTCCGTGGCCATCGTACGGCGGTGCTATGTCTCGCTGCTGCTGGGAGTTTGGTGCTGAGCGGCGGAGCGGACAAGAATATTTGTGTGTGGAGGAGGAATCGTGATGGGACACACTCTTGTCTCTCGGTGTTGATGGACCACGTGGGACCTGTTAAGTGTTTGACGGCGGTGGAAGAGACAGAGGAAAAGGGTGACGGAAGATGGATAGTGTATAGTGGAAGCTTGGATAAATCGGTGAAGGTGTGGCGCGTGAATGAGACGGCGTCTCCGGTTATTGGTTGAGATGTTTCGAGGAGGAGGAGAGACTACGCGCCGTTTTACCGCGTGGGATGTGACTATGGATAAAGGGAATGTTGTTCCGCGGTACATGTGATTATTTGCCTTTGTGGTCAAGACAAGTTTTATGGCCGGCAAAAAGAAGCAGTTCATACGACCAATAAACGACGGCCACCTCATGAAAGTATCTAAAAGGTTCAGAAAGTACGTCTATTTTATTCAGTGTTCTTTGTAAATTGTAACTGACATATTTGATTTACGCTAAAAAGAAACAGAAAGGGAAAATGATTTGGCCATGTTCATAAAAAGGAAACTATTTCATTGTATTAAATCATTTTGTTTATATTTTATATGGAATTCGTTCGAAATGCAGTTGTTGGTAATTTAAAACTCGTATTCTAAAAGATATAAAAAACTGATATTCTATTAAATGATAAAATTGGAATTTTAGATTTTTAACGGGTACATTTAGTCGATTTAGTTGATTTGGTAGGTCTCTTTTTTTTTTGTTGAACACCTGTTATACCCTGTTAGTTCTCTTTACTGAATGAGATGGAATATTTTATTGGTGTCTTGATGAATTTGCAAACAAGCAATATTCAGTTTTTCTAAACTAAAAAGGAAAAACATAACAACGGTGTAGTGTGTATTTATTTACATTATGATTTTATTATGCAATTTCTTCATAGATGAGTGTAACAAAATCTATGGTAGGTGACTATTATTACTTTTCCGGGAGTAATCACTTTAAAAAATAGCTATCCTGTTATTTCCCTCCCAGCTAGAATTTCAAGAGAGCTAGGCCAGAAAAAGTGCAAGGGTTAGCCCTGCTAATCCAGAGGTCTAGCTAGTTTTGCTAAAGCCCTACTTTCCCTCTACTGCTTCTGTTCATCCTGCCTATGCTGCTTTGATGTCCCTATTTCTGCCCTTTTACTTCTTCGTCAAGGGACAAATTTTCACACCAGGTCTTGCATAAACTGTTAAGTTCTCAAAGGTTCTAGTGGAAGAATAACAAACGGAAAAACCTGCCAAATCTAAACTGATCATTAATATGTAGTGGGAATTACACTTTCTCACTTTACCAGTATTTTGTTAATTCGTAGGTATGCCAGTGAATCCAAATCTTGTCCGTTCTCGTCTAACAACTAGATTCTCAACTTTCCACAACTGAAATTTATGTGATAGACTAGATTTACATGGACAACATTCCTCTTCAGCCAAGCTAATGGATGACCTTTTTATTAAGGCAAAGTCTAAAAGTACAACCAATATACTCTTTGCGTTTGGAAAACCTAATACGTTCCTCGGACACATCAGAAACCAAAACAAAAATTAAATACCACTTAGAGATGCACATTGCACGACTCGCATTTCTTTTCTTTTCTTTTTAAACTGATTTTGTAGAATATTTAAATTGGAGTTGAAGATTTAGAAATACTTATGTACTATGGTAGGTGATTTGTTAGTTCATTTTGTTGAAAAGAGAGTCGCTGGAGAATTAGATGTAATGTTTTATTGATGTCTTGATGAGTGCATGTAAAAAGTCTTATCTTTCGTCAGATTTAAGTTTGATACAAAATCTACACGCATATGCTATATTTATGCACATAGCACATTGACATACGTACGCCCTTCTATTTCTAATAATTTTTCAAATAGTATGAAAAGCTAATAAATCGTGTTCTACCAATGGTATCAAAGCATTTGTTTTTAAACTGTATAAAAATGATAATCCGGTTAATAAGTATACCTTAATTTTAACGTGCAGCAGATTTAGATTCCGATTATAGTAGAAAAATGTCAAATTAATTATATATTGACTAACATGTAATATCAGTGAACTTTCTGATCTGTATAAATACTCTATTTCAAATTTCTTTTCATATGAGTTTGTTCTAAAATTTTAGGATAAAAACTAGTTTGTGCTTTTCTTTACAAAAATGAAGGTCACAAGTTACAAACAAACACCGTGAGGTTATTTGCTCTTTCCCAAGTTACGCAAAGACCCACTAGGTTCTTGTTCGTCTGACTTTACTTTATTTAGAATTATTAAGCCCATAATCTTACTGTCTTAAGTTTAAAATCGTCATGTGGTGTACTATTAGGTTAATCATAACTTCCACTTTTCTTCTTCATAATTCATAATATTCTTTGAGACCTTAGGAATCTATATGGTCCGTTGATCATATAAAATACAATAGATTATAAAACACGATCACGAATAGAATGATTTTACACTCTCGCACGCCCTCAGCATCTAGGCTCTTTTTTTCTTTTAGCAAACATCTAGGCTCCTACAGGGCGAATCTAGAATGTTTTTTGGGTGGGTGCACAACTCATAAATGGTAAAAATGAATGCATTAGCTGGCATTGAACCCGAGATGTCATGGGTATAGGATGTCCCTCCAAGTAAGAATGCTAAACTAAGGAGTACTGAAAAAGGTTTCGCATCATGGGTAGATAGCATACTCGGCATTGAATAATCCGCTGAAACAGTCGAAATTATTCACTTGCGTAAATTAAAAGTTGATTTTATTACTCTCCAAGACACATTTTGACTTTCATATAACAATATAAGGCACATTCCACTTGCAGAACACTTTATAGGTGTTCAAAGACTTTGATACCCTTGTAGTAAGTGAAACCAAACCGAATTTGTATTTTCTTAAACCAAATCCTACCAATCCAACTTAAACCAAATCTCAACTTTAGATTTGTGTTTCTCTGGTTTCACGATTTTTGCTCTCTCTCTCTCTCTCTCTCTCTCTCTCTTCTCTCTCTCTCTCTCTCTCTCTCTCTCTCTCTCTCTCTCTCTCTCTCTCCCCGACTATAGCGGCAGAGATCTACTCCGAACGCTAATCCTCTTAGCCTCGCCGCTCTACACCTACTTCTGCTCCTCTCCGTCATAGATAAGCTTGCGAAGGCGACTTCGTTATTGATGTTCAGGTAATGCCGCATGCGGCGGATGTGAGTGGCGGAGGATTTGAAGAACTGGAAGCGGTGATGGCGGATGATGTGAAGAACTAGAAGCGGTGATGGCGGATGCAGCAGTGGATGTGAATAACTGGAAGGGATGATGAAGGATGCGGCAGAGCTTAGAAGCGGAAGCGGTGATGGCGGATGCGGCAGTGGATGTAAATGTTTGTTTGTTATTTTCAGTTACTGTTTTTTGGTCTCTCATCAAATGACCCCTTAAATCAAAGTTTTGGGCTTTAGTCTTTCTCAAACCTTACCATCAAACCCTTGAATCCATGTTTGAATGTTTTCAGATAGTGAAATAACTGGTTCTCTGATTGTGTTTAAAAACAATTGTTTGTTTCTTCGGTTTCTTGTGACCCTATGTAAATTTGATTATAGTTTTTCTTAATTTGTTTTGTCTGACATAATAATCGCCTCAAAATGAGAATTTTTGATGATGATAGATTTTTTTTCAATTCGTCTTGTTTGTATGCTTTCGATTTCCTGTCCACAAATTTGAGAAACTTCCTTTTTTATTTGTGGACATGTTGGCATCCACATCTGACATAATTTTTCTTTCCACTGGACCACCGCCTTCCACCGAAGCTAGCTGTTCACCACATACATGTTTCCCAGCGGATGGCTCAAAGCCTACTCCAAGCCAACAACACCCCCGAACACACTCCCCCTGACCATAATCCCCCATGTCCACAACTCCACTGTCCACAAATCCCATATCCATAACTCACCTGTCTACAACTCTCTTGTCCACAACTCGCTTGAACATGTTTCTTCGTCCCCAGAAACACTTTTATTTCTTCCTATCCTCTGGGAGAAGGAAACAAAGCACAAATTAACCTAAGTTTTTTTCCTGCGCAATCATCAGAAAAATAATTGTCTTTCTTTTCTCCAACGAGAGAACAGATCTGCATTCAATTCATGTCCTTGTTAAAACCAACGCTCAAAGACTTTTAAATCTGACCGCATGATCTAAATTTCTTTTATCTCATCTAACAGTGAGAAAGAGATCCCCACAAACAGCTGGCAAATGTTTTATTGTGATAAAAACAGCTTGCAAACCGGTTTCCTAACCAAACAATAACCAAACAACAACTTAGGTCTCGTTTCATTAAGGACATAAACGTGAAACTACCCCACTAGATCCAAAAAAATGTGCCTCACCAGCGCAATGTGTCCTTCCTTGTAATCAAAACTCAAAATGTGCCTTTTACGGCAATCAAGTTATAACTATATCTTTGAATCCTGCAATAGTTTATTTAGTTAGGAAAGAAAATTAGACAATAGTGTACTGTCCATACGACTATTCGTTCCTCTGCATATGTAAATATCAGACAAAACTATCGGACTATCCCAATTAAATTGCACACTTTGGATATGGTTTGAGACTCCTAGTCCGTTGAACTTCAAAAGTAGGATAACAAGACGACGCTGGTTGCTGTATTTTAATTACTCAAAGTATGCTATATTGGTGACTAAGAAAGGTTTGTTTGTATCCGACCTTAGCTCAGTTGGTAGAGCGGAAGACTGTAGTAGTTGCAGATAATCTTTAGGTCGCTGGTTCGATTCCGGCAGGTCGGATTAGTTTTTTGATTTTAACACTTTTGGGCTTTGAAAAACAAAATCCAGCCCATATATATATTTTGCCAACAAGCCAGCCCATACGTTATGCTTTTTTTTTTGTCAAGGACGTTATGCTTTTGCTTGCAGATCAAAAGTCAAGAATAAAACCGAAGACAACATTTCATGCAACTTTTCTCTCGAGTGGTGTAAACTTTTTTTGTCTTCGGAACTAGAAAAATTGAAGTTATCTGGTTTCAAGCCGGTTGGAGTGAGTTTGCAGAGGATCATTCAATTATTGAAGGCCATTTTGTCTTCTTTGAATACAAAAGAAACTCGAATTTCCTGTAATGATCTTCAATGTTTCGGCTTGTGAAGTGACAGTGACGATGAGGTAACCGACATTACAGACGAAGGGTTTCTTGGAAGTTAAGGTACAAAGGGAAATGATCAATCTGTTAATGGTGGTGATTCAGAGCACAACACCAAGAAGAGAACAAGAGACAAGGAGTTTGAGAAGATTCTAAACAGTGAGAACTAAATAAAGAAGATTTAGACTTCTTAACATGATAGTGTAGAGTTTTGTTAGCATAGTACAAGGAGAAAGCGATGTTTAAGCAGCAGCATTTCGAGTACATGCCTACTAGTCCATTGCCAATAAAAGAATCGAATCTCGTACGAAAGCTAAGAGAGCGTGGAAAAATCAAAGAACAACAAAAACAACAAACCCATCTTCATCATAACATCTTTCTTGGGACACACGTTTCAACACCAAACTTGTGGAGATTAGGGATTTACAAATTTCCAAAAAACATCTTAACCCTAACTTACACAAACAATTTTAGTTTCACTCCGAAGAGGTTTTAACTTATCCACACCAGCAAGAAATGAGAAACTAACGCAATGCACACATAGATAGAAAACAAGTTTATCAGTTTTAAATCAAGACACCCTACACCATAGTACCTTACAGTGAGTGATCTCATGTCTCAGACATAGTCAATTGACTCGAAAGGCCGTCACTTTGAGAACGAAATCTCTGGTTCTTAGAAGCTCAAACACGCAGACATCACCTTCTCCTAAGTTATTCTCCACAGTAAACTCATACCAACCTTGACTGAACTTAGCTCTCCCTGCTTTGTAAAGGCATCTCACAGGCCATTGTTTCTCCCCGAGCTGGACCTTGATGAACCCCGAGATCCCACTTAAGTACTTCTCAGCAAAACCAGAAGGCAAATACTGTTCAAAGACACAAAAAAACAAAGGCTTCTTTAGAGACCATTGTATAGATATGCAAAAAGGTGTTAGTTCTGAGATGTCTGTTATTGTTATTACCATGATACAACCTCTGTATAGATAAGATGGTCGTAGAACAACTCTGAAGAAAGGGTTTGTTGGCTCATACGTTTTGGATGCATTGATGGCCCTCTCTCTCTCTTCTGCAGTCACTGTTCTCTTTCTCGCAGAAGCACTCTCGTAGAACTTTGAACGGCTCTCAGAGTCATCATCTCTTGGAGCAGATGAGTTTACTTCCTCTGGATTGACTAATATCAAAAAGATTACTACTAACAAAGTGTCTAAAGAATCTAAAACAAATGAAAAATGCTTTACCAGGATCAGCGTTCTTCTTCTTCCTCCCTCTCTTTTTAGTAACTTTTAGAGTTGGCGTTGGAGTTGCCTCTTCGGCTTTAACAGGTCCAGTGAAGAAGCTCTGGATGGCTGAACTAGCATGCTCTTTATTGGCATGTAAAGTGGTCTCAGCATCTTCATCTTCAAGGTCTTCAAACAAACAGGGGCGTTTGAAGTGGTTGTGTGCTGCGGAGTCCATGAGACCGGTGGAATGGTAGTTGATCTCGGAGTGTGATAAGTTGTAAATGCAGACGCTGAAGGCGGAGTTGCCTTCGTATCTGAAGATCAAAAGGTAACCAATGCGGATAGAGTAACGGTCAACAAACTCTTGCCAACCATCTTGAAACCAGATCTTGTTGTTGTCAGCTTTCCTTAGTCCTACACGCCAAACATGACCATCAGGTACCGTGAGTGCAACTGCAACAGATAGCTCTTCCTTGAATTTACTCGCAAACTTATCTGGAACTCTCTGCACAACCAAACCAAAATGAATGAATAAAAGATTCTATAAAAGATAAGAAGAGTCCATTACTAACCTGCAACAATGTACAATTTATCTTTTGTATAGACTACTACTTAATGTGACTCTTATGAGTGTATCACATTAAATGGTATGCTTGTTAACTTTTAGGTGAACCAAATAGTATTTTGGGTTTGTTCATAATAATGCACAAGCTTTTTTTCATAAGGGAATCTGCACATGTGATAACTAATCACTGTATCATCTTATTGTGAATATAAAATAAATATAAACTTGTTGATCAAAAAAAAAATATAAACCATAAATGCAATTTTAGTTTTCAACACAAAAAAAAACACTTTTATATTAAGGACAAGCAAAGAGGCTTAAGTCATGACTACTCAGTTTCAGATTTTCACTCACCAGTTAATCAATTAAGGAATCTTAAAATCGTAGACCTCGTGAGTCAAAAACAGAGTAAATAAAACAGAGAAACCACAAACAGATCTCAACTTTTTTTTTTCTGACAGAACCGTACAATCTTATCATCATCAGAAGTCAACTCACTTTGAACCACATTCCCAAAACTACACTCAGCTTTTGCTGTTAGCCAAAGTACAACCTTTGACCTGACATATCTACCGAGAATCAAAAAGACAATTCAGTTCAAGAAGTCTAACAAGTGTCACAATAATATAAAACACACATATTCTTGACCTGATTCCAACTTGGAAAACTCTCAGTTTCACACAAATATCAAAGCTTTGAAACTTATACAAAAAAAGAAGAAGAAGAAGAGATTTTGGGATGCAAGGAAGAGGAAGAGAGGGAGTGTTACCAGACGTTTTTTCTTGGATAGTGGAAGGGAAAATCAACTTGTGGAAGAAAGGGCGTGGCATGTTGTTCAGAGTAAACAGTGAGAAGAGACAAAAGTCAGATCATGAAACGACGCAGGAGAACACGCGACAGAGACAGAGGGAAGCCCTTTCAGATCTGTGAAGAGTTTTGTATAAAAGCTTTGATTATGGTCAAAGAGGTAGTCTCTCTCTCTCTCTCTTTTCTTTTACACTTGGCCTGAGTGATCCAACCAAACCAAAATAAAAATGTAAAAAATAAAATGATATTTAAAAAAAAAGCAACTTGTGGTAGCTTCAGCGAGTTGAGTGCGCGTTTTTTCTTTGACTCGGTGAGTTGAATCAGTTTTTCACTCGTGTGCCCCCACCTACTCCCCTTTTTCGACCATCTTTTTCCATTGATTTTTTTTGTAAGTATAGTATTTTTTACCTTTCTTGAACTTTTTAAAAAAAAATTGTTTCTTTTTTCTTTTTCCTTTTGATTTATATATTCGTTTCTTTTTTCGTAGCACAAATATATAATTTCCCCTTTAACTGATAATCACAGATTATATTATTGCTTTGTGAACAATATTTTGATATTCTCTTCTATTAAACCCCTTCCCCCCCCCCCCCCACCCCACACCCCATTTGCAAATAAATTAATATTGTGAAAAAGAGGTCGCGAGATTATAAGGGTTATGAAAACAGATAAAAATATATATTTTTTATTATAATTCATGCAACGATGTTGCTCTCAAAACAAATTGTTCTAAAAAATATTCGCAGTTAACGATGTCAATATGTGTTAATGAAGTTACAAAAAAATGTATTAATGAAAAACAAAAATAGCATTACTTTGACTTTTTGATTATAGTACTGTTTAAAAGGTCTAGCTAGTACGCATTCTCGACGAATATAGCTATATCATGATACAATTAAAATAAAAGTAGCTGACAAATATAAACTCAATAACAATGTTCTAAACTAAGTCCTATTATAGTACAAATAAATTTAGGTTTATCATGTATATATCTAGTGATCCCATGTATAAATCCAGGCTACATCATGTTTAGAGTTTGTTTTTAGCAAAAACATTATGTATTATGTACAGATTCAGCTGGAGATTTTTAAATCATTTTACGTTGTTTGAAACATAACTTCCGTCATCCCTAATCAGGTAGTTTTTGTAGCAAGGCGGGTCTTGCACGTATCTAATGCTTTAACGTTGTCTTCTTGTGATGGGAGGAAGAAAAATGGTATGCAAAATATCTCTGTGTGCCTATGTTCTGTAAATTTGTGGTTAAGTGCTTCTTTTATTATTATAAAATAAACACAATGTATTTCAACCACATATTGATATAGAAGTAGAACACGAGTCGTGTTCATCGACATTATTAGGAAATGTTGTGCTAATAAACATAGTAAGATTACTTAAGCGGCCTTGAAGTGATCAATCTGGATGCTCTCACTTTGGAGCTTCTTGTAATCACTTCTGTTTCTCGCAGCAAAGAACTTGCCCCAATTGTACTTTTTGTAACAAGGCGGGTTGTCTTCGCGCTTATAAACTCCTCCAATGGCTCAATGTTGACTTCATGGGATGGGAAAAGAAAGAATGGCATTGAGAATCTCTCTTTGCTTGTATTCACTACCACTCTATGTTCTGCACTCCAGTACTTGTCATTTGTCCATACCTACTCACACAACAAATATTATATGACCAAGATACATTAGACCCCCAAAAAAATTTCAAGTTAATATATATACACATATATCCCTAAATTGTTAAAAAAAACATTTTTTTTAATTTCTTATTAAATAGTTTAAAGCCTCCAAAATGTCAGTGTCGGCCCTTCATATACATTCAAAATTGGTTCATGTTTTTACCTGCATGCAGTTGCCAATGTTATGATGAAAGCATCAGGGTTCGGTTTCACCGAGATCCATTGTCCATCCGATCTACGGCTCACTTGTAACCCACCCACATTATCTGGGCCAAGACGGTTATAACTCCTGCGTCTGTGTGGGCGTCCAACGCCTAATGCTAGCTCCGGGTTCGGGCAAGGAGGGTAACGGTTAAACCTCAAAAAGCTTGTTTGGTCATTGAAGTACCCCGTTAACCGATCACCGGTAGACCCAAGCTAATGGAGATAAGTTCCAAAAGCTTGAAAGCTAACTTCTCAACTTCTCTTGCATATTCTTGGCACACCTCTCTACCAAAACATGATTAGCATTATATAAACGGGCCCTAATAAAACCATTGTTTTAAAGTGTGTGTTTTGGATGGTCACCTAAAGTCGAAGGGTTTTGAGGCCACGGGTTTGTCAGCTTCCTGAGCTCGGTGTCTTCCGGCACGGTAGACGCCGGAACCGTCGTCGAGTCCTGTAAAAAGAAATCGAAAATCTCTTTCCAGTCTCTAACGTTTTTGGTATGTTCTCCGTCGTGATAACCCATAGGGTTCACTTCATCTCTTTTCACTCTTCTTTTTTCTCCTCCAATGGTAAACTGAAAAACTCCGCCACCGTCTTCTCCACCCGACGCTTTAAGTCCAACGACAAGCCATGGTTGGTCACCTGGAAAAACCCCCATCTCATGCATGCTTTCTGCAATCTCTGTCGTGAGCGCTGCCTTGTCGGAGTGTGGGTCCTGGAGAGAAGAGAGGTCGATGGTCGGGATCTCTTTGGAGAGAATGTAGTCATCGGAGTGTTTGTGATGAGCTTTGGGTCTGTGTTCTGGAGCTTGGATAAAAGCTTCGTCGAGTCCTACCATGGTGGTTTATTTCTGCGGTGATTCTTATGTTATCTTTTTAAGGGTTTGGAAGATATCTGATGATTCTTGTGGTGCATGCAGTTGGGTTGGTTATATAGGAAGATGTCACGTGTAACTTCGTGTCTATCGAAAACAAAACGCTAAAATGAATGTAGACACGTTTCTGTAAGCAATTAATTTTTTTTTCACATTAGGTTAATTAGGAATTACAGTCATGCCAGTTGTTGAAATTGCCAGTTGTTGAAAGAGGACCAAAATAAGCCAAAGATGTATGTAGACGGAGTATATTCATAAAGTTCATGAGCGTTTATATATATAGACTATTAGATGCCCCTTTTAGAACAAAAATTAACCATTTTTTTATTTTTTGCAAACGAAATTTTAGCCATTACAAATTAAGGAGAGGAGGATCAGTTGACGAGAGAAAGTAGCTCTGAATCTAGACGGAATATTGGAAGGGTGGATAATGTGATATACACAAGTAAAATCTTAGTTGGATACTTGGATTTCCATCCGAAATCTTGCATATTTGCAATAAAAAAGAAAAAAGAACATATCAGATATATTGTTACCGACATAAACTGAACAGTCTCTTACATGTTACTACATTATGGCTGGCTTACATCATAGCTTTGGTAATAACAAGTAGGTACATAGTACATACTCTCGAGTTACAACTTTTTTTTGGTAAGTATGTGAATTTCATTTCATTAAATCAATAAATAAACAGTGAAATACAATTAGCTTGATGAATCAAAGCTATGTAACTAAGTTGCTATTCATAGCAGGGGTGTCTTAAGGAGCCACACAAAAAGTTAAAAAAGACTCACTAAGACAAAAGAAGGATCGATCCCAGCCATATGGATGAGATTAAACCTTTACTGACATTATGGTTCCATGAACAACCTTTGAGTATTAGAAGAGCACAGCGAGAACCTTGATGCCTGGACCTGCATAAAAACCGCACGAGTCAACAGAAATCACAGCAGGAGAACGGTCTGAGGAACCGCAGACCATCCCGAGCCGATTCCAACCAGAGACATGCGCAGCAGGGTCGGCAATGTCTTGGCCCGGCCATCTCAAACCGGAGATAATCCATTCTAGACAGCTGCTAGCACAAGAAGAAGACAAGCTGTACTCCTGAGAATCCAAACCGACGAGGAGGAACCAACAGAAGAAGTGCAGATGGAAGCAGAGGTTTTAAGGCTCGACTATCTGGTCCCATCCTGCGAGCAGAGCACAAGAGGATTCCGGTTACTGAACATCAACAGAGACATGGGACAGAGGCCTCCTTCCTTCTGAAACTTGAGAAGCGGAGGAAACTAAAGCTCCATCAACAGGCGGAAAATGAGAAAAGACCCATCAATATGAATGTTTGGATCGGATTTCAAGTTTTTAACAATCGATTCTGTTTCTGCTGACATAAAACTTGCTCTTATTCCTTTGTATCGTGGAGTGTTTTCAGGACTCACTCTTGTAATGGCTTCACTTCCCAATATGCGAAGGCATCAAGAAGATACGTACTATGAGTATCTTTCTCTTGCTCTTGCTGTAAAAACAAAAAAAAAAAATCTTTCTCTTGCTGTGTTCATCAATCCCCACCACTCTTATGTTCTACACTCCAGTATTTATATTCATCCAAACCTCGTAGTATAGATATAGTCGTTCTAATTCGATATTGTAGACATTGCATGTGTTTATCTTAGAAAAATAAATGAGAAGTAATATAAAATATTTCA
>NW_026617605.1:0-16319 GCF_000801105.2 Raphanus sativus
ATACTATTTTAATTAGGATAACTGAATTTATATAAGAATATTTTATTAAAATTTTAATTTTAATTTTTGTTATAACTGCAAAAATTAGTTTTCGATATAAATTTATTATCAAATATTACAAATAAATCATTTAATACAAAAAAACTAAAAATAGAAAATAAATACCCGTGCGGTCGCACGGGTCAAGATCTAGTTTGAATTTAAATTGCATATCCGAACTGATCCTGAATTGGTTGGAATCGTTCCTGATCCAAACCGAAACATTATCGGTTCTTATATGAAAACATGAAATTCCGGCCATCGATATCTCTGATAACGTTTTCAACCTTTTTTCCTTTAGATAAATAAACTTTAGAAAAAAAAAATCTTTATCTGAATGATCTTTAAAAAAAAAAAATCTGAATGACTTATATTACCATGTGACATGCCTTTAGTAATTTACTTTTCTTTTACCAAGTAATTTACTAAATTTTGTCATTAAAAACTGAATTTCGCATGTGGTGGTGGACCTGGTGGTGGTGGATGGTGATGGACAGATATTTGTGTAAACGGTATGAAATCAATTCACATCCATCAATGTAGATACAGAGAACAGATCAACACAGATGTAACATTCTACTCACTCACTTACCTTACCTTTAATCTGCGGCTCAGGTTTTTTTGAGCTCCTTAGTATTCTTGACACGAGAAAAAAAAAGAAGAGAAATAAGATTTTTGCAGAGACGCTAATCTCTTGTGTGTTGAATCTTTAAGCTTCTCTTGGATGGCGTCTATTTTCAGACCTTCAGTTTCACTTGACCTACGACCAAAGGTAACACTCAAACTTCTTCAGGCACACAGATTAAGATCACTCCTAGTTCTTTAAGACTGTTCTTATCTCACGACATGGTCTTAATTACTCTTAGACGCTAGTTTTCTGTTAAGCTTATAAGAAACTGAAATTGAGATGAGAAATTTGGATTGTGACTGATGATGAATCGTTTTGGTAAACTGCAAAGGTGACCTGCACGAATCTCTCCACTAAAGAACAACTTAAGTTTCAGAGCAAGAGTCTGAGAAAAGAGAAGCTCAACGTTAGGTTACGTAGCGTGAAAGCTAATCAAGCACCAGGGACTAGTGTGGTTACAGAGCTTAACAACAAAACCGGTAACTAAAATCTTAGACCCTTAATCTTGGATTATTAAAACGTGTCGTTTTTTTAATTAAATTGATTGTGTGTTGTGTTGGGTACTAGATTATGGAGTTGTAGGGGTTCACCATGTGGGTCTGCTGTGTGAAAACCTAGAAAGGTCACTTGAGTTCTACCAGAACATTCTAGGACTTAAGATCAACGAGGCGAGGCCACACGACAAGCTTCCCTACAGAGGAGCATGGTTATGGGTAGGTTCAGAGATGATTCATCTAATGGAGCTTCCAAATCCTGATCCATTAACTGGTAGACCCGAGCACGGTGGCCGTGATCGGCATGCTTGTATCGCAATCCGAGATGTTTCAAATCTCAAAAAGATTTTGGATAAAGCTGGTAATGTCTATACTTCTTTCTTGTCTTTGCCATTAGGGTTGTCTTTTAATTTCTTTGTTCTTAACGAAGATGGTTTGTTATTTGTGTAATTGTGTTGTAGGGATTGAGTATACGATGAGTAAGTCAGGGAGGCCAGCAATATTCACTCGTGATCCAGACACAAACGCTCTTGAGTTTACTCAAATTTGATTCTCTAGTTTCTCTTTCGGGTCTTCTAGTGTATGGATGAATGGGATATAAGTTGTAGATACATACTTTATACTTCTCAAGTAGTCAAGTCTTACCTCTACAATGTTTATTGAAGTTCCTTTGATTTATATTATTTCTTACCCCAAAGTAAAAACAAAAACCGAGACCACAATTCCTAACTTGTAAATATAGTTTACTTTTTTTTCTTTTTTTCCTTTACCACAACACAAGAGAACATAAGCTGGTTGAAGAGTTACAGACAGACATGATGATGAACCACACGATTCAAACAAGTTCAGGGTATTTAGTATATATACAAATTAGACTATTATATATATATATGTTTGTGATCAAAAGGAGCCAAGAGTAGTGGAGAGGTCTAAGCGTGAACGAGATCTCCACTCTTGTATAGCCGATTTGAGAGTATGGTTTGGTGTGAGATCGCAATGCTTGAGCCGGTGCTTAGTCACAGGAGACACGTTTTGGTTATGTTGAATCCAAGCTCTTATCGCTTTTCCTTCGTACGTGAATCCATCAGCTGCTATATATGGATCTTCCATTATCTCCTGCAAATTTTAATCCTGAACCATTAAGTATTGTGTTTTCTCGTTAAGAGATTTAAAAATGGTCGTTGTCTTCGTTTTTTACCTTAAGAATCGGACAGAAATAGTGACTTGGTGGTCGTACGTTATCTTGTTCTGTCTTGAGTCTCTCATTCGCAGATTCAAGAATCCGTTTGAGAGCAGGCAAGACTTGCGTGTCGAGATCCGGTCTGTCTCTGCACTTGAGCTGCGAACACTTGATCGCGATACGAGCCAGCTCTTCCGCTTCCGCCATGGGCCAGTCTCTGACCGATCCATCCAACATATCTCCGAAACAGCCTCTCTTCACCGCGTCCTCGACGCAGAAAAGAAGACCGTTGGGATGTCTGGCGGTCAAAAGCTGGAGGATTATGATACCGAACGCGTAGAGATCCGACTTCGGTCTGATGATCCCGGTTCTCTGGTACTCGGGGTCCATGTAGTAGAGTGTACCGGCGATGATGGAGTTTCTGTAAACCGTGACGCTGTCTGGCGCCTCTTCTGACATGAGTTTGGCGAGTCCGACGTCGCCTATTTTGCTGACGAAGTTTCTGTCTAAGAGAATGTTTCCTGGCTTGAGGTCGCGGTGGACGATTGGGTCGGGTTTGGAGTTGTGGAGGAAAGCTAAGCCGCATGCGGTTTCGTATATGATTCTGAATCTTATGAACCATGAGAGAGATGGTTTCCCTTTTTTGGGAGAGATGTGAGCGTCTAAGCTACCGTTCTCCATGTACTCATAGACGAGGCAACCGTTGTCAGGACAAGCACCGAGGAGAAGGACAACGTGAGGATGTCGAAGCTGGCTTAAGACAGAGATCTGCAAAAATTAAAAAATGGACAGTTGATTTCAGAGATCTTAAGAGAGTTAAAAAGTCTGTTTTAGTTTGTGAACTTACCTCTTTTAGAAACTCTTCTTTCTTCTCTAGTGAATCGGGTTTGAGAACTTTAAGAGCCACCGGGGTGTGGTCGAGGCTGCATTTGTATACTTTTCCGTATCCTCCTTCACCGATTATTTTACGGGAAGAGAAGTTATCTGTAGCTGCAGCTATCTCTTCCTTTGTGTACTTTCTGTACCGCCCGTCTTTCAAGAAGAGCTGGTCGATGACTTTTTGTTTCTCTATGGACTGCTTGAGAGCGCTGAGCTCGGCTAGTTGCCTCTCGCAGAACTCTTTGGCTAGCATTGATTTTGCTTCTTGGACTTCTTTAACGGCTTTTAGATGCTTTTCTTTCTCTTCCGCTGCTGCTTTTCTCAGCATTTCTTCCTTTTCAAGAGCAGTTATGACCCTTCTCGTTTCTTTAATACACTCAGAGGAAAGAGACTGCACCTGAGATCACAAATGTGGGTTTGATTGAGGTTATGAATCCATTACATGACTGAAGACAAGAGATCGCACCTGTGTTTGTTTATGAACTAGCTCTTCACAAGCTTGTTTGTACATGGAAAGAGTGGTTTCTACTTCTTTCCTTAGCTGCGCTACTTCAGACTTAACATCTGTCTGCAAAGAAAAACATGTCTTGAGAATCAAAATCATAGCATAGTACAGAATCGACACAACATAGTGGGTAAAAACGTAAACGTAAAATGTTTTTACCTTTGGTGGTTTTATGTTAGCTCCAGGATTCAACTGCATTTTACTACCGGAGACAATGCTATGTCTAATAACAGAACGGGTGTGTTCGTCGTCGACCAAACCGAGGTCAGTGGAAGATTGTGCATCAGAGAACACTCGAGAGACTGGTTTACTATGCGGCAAAGAGGCAGGCCTTCGAGTGTGGTTCCTGCCTGAGGATGATATGGATGAAGCAGACAGGCCTGTCTTAGCTGAGCGTGTGCGGCTGAAAGTTTCGGTATAAACTTCTGCTCCTTGGGGTATACGGAAACTAGATGATGAATCTGGTGAAAAGTTTAATAGCAAGCAATAGAAATTAAAAAATCATCATCTTGAATTCACATTTTAGATCACTGAACGTGAAATGCTAAAAGACTGATCCATATACATACATACCTGGAGATAAATGATTGGTTGATTTGGTTAATATTCTATCTTTGCAGATAACATATATCTCACATGTCTCCGGAGCTTCTCGTAGTACTGTTAATGGCATTTCTTGTCCTTTTCTCCTGGTAAAACAAAGTCAAACGTCTAAGCAGTCTGAGCATACCACAAATAGTTTTATTAATAATGGACCAAACTCACACCCGAAAGCTAACTAAAGAGAGCGAAAATTTGCCACAAAAACTGATACATTATTCTCATTCACATTGAACACTCAATGTGAGAGACTGTAATCCACAGAGAGCGGGAAACTGAATCTGGACTACTATATCATATTAGTAATGGGCGTAACTCACCCCCAGAAACTAAGTCGGACATATAGTAAGTTTCGATCATAAGTCTCTCTATCTAGAAAAGAGCAAATATACAAACCGAGACGGATAATAATCATAATCAATCAAGATTCCTCAGATACAAAATGGAAACAATAATACCTTGTGAGGAAACTAGAAGAGCAAGAGCCAAGCACTAAACACTCAACCTCACTATCTGACACGTGCTTCAAAAGCGCCTTCCCGGGATCAACATCTTCCAACAACAACGTCTCAACCTAACCAGTAAAAAAAAACTCTCACTCAACAGTTACACAAAAATTCGAATAAACCAATAGAGAGAAACTCACTTTACTAGAACCGCAGAGTCTCTTGAACGGCACGAAGACCTGCTCGTACTCCTTCCTCAGATCTCGCTTATACATCGACACCACACTCTCCTCCAACTCCTCCACCCGAATCTTCGATCCAGCTTCCGAAACAAACCACAAAAATCACACGGTGAGATTTGACGCAAAACTGATTCAATGAGAAATTTCGAGAGAGGGATGGAACTTACAAGGAGACGGGATAGTGGTGACGGTAGGCATGACGTGAACCAGAACCAACCGATCGACGTTGGGGAGGAGATTCTCCACGGTCCAGCGGAGAGCGCGACGGCTAGCAGCTCCTCCTACTGCGTCTCCGCCTACGGTTCCTTTGACGGCGACGGCTACCGTGGAGTAAGCCGGAGCTCCGCCGATCGATTCGAAGAACTTGTTCGACATCACCACCATGAAACTTTCTTTCTTTCTCGACTTTGACTTTTTGATGGATTGGAGAAAAGAAGAGTTTGGTTTGGTGATGTATTTATTGACTACTCGTGGAACTAATAAATTAAAGCGCCTACTTATTAGAAAAGTCTTTTTTCGAAAATTGTTTGTTTTTCTTTTTTTTAAGTTGTGTGGGGCTTATATTTAGGTGTAATTTAAGATTGTACATTTTTGTTTTGGTTTTAACAGATTAGACCTAGTAAATCTTTTTTTTTGTTTGTTTGTCAACAGACCTAATAAATCTATTACTATTATGCGATTTTCTGAAGTCTAAACACAAGCTTTTCCCATTACCGTGAGAAAAGCCTATGCGCGATTAAAACTAATAAATTGCCTTTAATGATTTTGGAGCTGTGTTGTTTTTACATAATCTATCAATTGATTAGGTCGATTCTGGATATTTATTAATACATAATAGACTGACTATCGCATTCAAATCTGGTCTGGGCAGAGCCGGATCTGAAATTTTCGGGGCCCTATTCAAAATAAAGATGAATTTATCGTAGCTTTGATGATAAAATTAAAAAGCTAACATAAAAAAACTATAGAACAAAAAAAATTCTTTAGTTTTCTTATCAACTGATTTGCTTTTTACAGAGTAGAGAAAAGAGGAGAAGTTGAAAAGACTATCTCTCATAAGTTTCCTCTAGTGAGTTAAAAATGATGTTATTTACTTATTTAAATTTATTATAATATTTACGATTATTATTTAAATAAAAATAAAGTACAGAAAGTCGAATAACTTACCGTAGTTACTTGCGCTAATGTTAACAACTTTTTTATTTTATTTTGTACAGTACAAACCAAAACTTTGTTTTTTAGTTTGACTTTGCACCTAAAATAAATATATTAACATTACATATCTACAAAGGGAAAAACTGGAAATGGAGGCCCTATTAGATGGGGGCCCTACACGAATGTTTCGTGAGACTATGCCCAAGCCCGGCTCTGGGTCTGGGAGTACTATAGACTACAAGCAAAAAAAGAAGGTAAAGGTTGGATCACTACAGTTTAAAGTTAAAAAATAGCCTTAGATCATCATTATTGGGAAACTCTTAAGGCAGTCCTTAAGGAAGAAAGGGAGAGGACCGAGGAGAAAAAACAGAGAAAAACCCTTAAATAAGGGCTGCTCTTATGTTTTCATGACACAAAAAAAAAAAAAATTAAAGCTAAGGGCTTTTGTATATTGTCCTCCAATAATGATGCTCTTAGAGATAAATTGAACCCATAATAACTTGGAAAAGAAATAAAGATTAAATCAACTAATCTACAAAAAAAATTATTGAAATATGACACGACCGGAAACTAGTGCTTGTATAGCTTCCTATCAGGCCGGTATCGATCACACTAGTTGATCCGAGTTTAAAATATATTCGGGCTAATGCTAGAAGTAGTTAAATTGCATGTCACCAGACTACCAAGTAAACTGTCTGGAGCAAAGCTTAATTAAGCTCAAACTTTCTATATAAGCGTGACTCTATTTTAAGAGAGACTCGAACTGTGAGAAATGTTGTAACACATTCCCAAATTTCATCTACCACTTGACTACTATCATACGGGTATTGGAGTTGTGCTTTATGTTTTTCATTACGTCAAAGGGCCATGTGTCACTAGTTCAGCTAGATGCAACGTCCTTCATCTCTTTCACGGTTTTACAAATGATTTCATAGGTTATCCAAATATAGTAGATTCATAGCATAATTTTTTATTTTGATAACCGTGGACATCCAGCGATTTGAAATCAATTGACTAATTCCGCCAAGTCTGCAGCAACCTTATATTCTTATTATTTAAAATAGTTCAAGTGGCTAACGGAAATCGAACTATGAGTTCACCGTATTGAGATTGCTTTCAAACATAAATTATTTTAGCACTTGAAATTTTAAATTGTGAATTTTTTTCTGTTTTAAAGCACAAAACACTGACTACTACCTACTCGCTATGGTGATCTTCGAACTTGGATCGTATCTGGACATTTAAAACAGTTTCAGACGGGTACTAATTTCAGGCAAGATTAAAAATTGCATCCATAAGTTTTTGTTTGAACAAATTAGCCCCAGTATATTGATAATTTAATTGTCAAAAATGCAAGATGATTAAAAAAATGCAAGATGATTAAGGAATCGTTAAAAGAATGTTCCGTAATTTATAGGGTTGACGTTACCAAACATATAATACATTTGAATAAATGTGCATATAGTGAATTTTAAAATGACACTATGACTAGCAACTATTTTATAAAGGGTGAGTAGAATTTTCATTGGACTAAGAAATTTTAATTATCTAATATATATTGCTTGTTCTAAGATTCTGTATGTGATGCATCGAACATATACTTGTTCTTAGGACTTGTTAATTAATCTAAATAAATGATTTAAGACGGCACATAAACCACTTGCATTATTCACTATCCGATATTCCCAGTCTCCGATAAGAAAATTTATAAGGAATAAAAAAGAGAAAGTGTAAAGATTAACGAGTATTTGCACAAAATAACAACGAAATCCATCGTATTTAAATAAATGTCAACCGTAGAATTTTTCTACCAAATAAGCTGGATCGAAACGATGTTCAACATTATGGGACACGTAGTTAGTTAGAAAGAGGAAGCAAAAGGTCACATGGAGTAGGCTGATATAGTTTGCGCAATGAGTACCGAGATTTGCTTTCATCACGTGGCTGGCAATCAGAGAGATATGCTCTCGACAGGGCAACGTACTGGACAATAGGGTCAAGCACAATGTTGTCTCTTCTGTGGGAAACCTAATGAAACAAGGGACCATTTGTTTTTCGAGTGCCCATACACTTTGTATCCCATGCACTTTCACGCTGTGGCTCAAGGTGGCTGGGAATTTGTTTGACGTGACCCAGATCCTGATTGGGATACCACCATCACACGGCTCTTGACAGGCCGCTATGATCGACATAGCTACATTCTCCTCAGACTGGTACTACAGATTATTATTTACTATATTTGGAGGGAACGTAACGAGAGGGTTCACAACCATCTCTCGAAACCGGTGGAACACATTGTTCATTTGGTTGACAAAACGGTTCACAACCGTATCATGTCAACTAAATATTTCTTGAAGCCGCGATTACAAGGTTTACGCGGTTTGATGAGTAGGTGGTTCGAAGCTCACACTACATAATTTGAGACTGTAATCTTATTCATTCATCTATGTAACGATTGTTGAGAAAAAAAAACCTCTTAGGATTGTACATATATTATTTTTACATTGAATAATAAATTTGAAATTTCATCAAGAAAAATATTTATCTATTTGATTTCTAATTATTAGTAACATATATTTCTGGCGTGGTTTTTAATGAACTACTTTAAGTTTCTTTTAATTTTTATTACCAATATCTATTAAAAATATATAACAATATATTTAAAAATTATACAAAATATTTTCATTTTAAGTAAATTTGTTTCTAACTATATAAAAATAAAATTCATATTTTTATTTAAAGTATAATTATGATTTTTAGTTGAAAACCGAATAAATTAATATCTGAAAGTATTTAAATCGAACCAAACAAAAACAAATATAGCGATAGTTAATTTTTATAAACCAAATAAATCAAATAAATATAATCATAACCGAGTCAAAATCAAAGCAAAACCCAAATTGAACACCTCTATTTAATTGTACAACTAACCTTTTTTCCTCCTACAATTAAAGAAGTCGCAACAGAATTTGACTAGGGTTTATTTGTCAGCGTCCTCTAGTTTAATTAGGTTTTTCCTAAAGAGAGGGCGAAACTCTCCCAGACACCAAAAAAAAAAGATGGAGGAACCGAGCCTCAGTGAGTTGCCAGATGATTTGATCTTGAAGATATTCTCATTGCTTCCGTTTTTCAAAGAGAGCGTTGCAACAAATCTCTTAGAAAAACGTTGCGAGGATCTCATGTTTGATGATGATGATAAATCACACGAGAGTTTAGTGAAATTCACGAGTTTTGCTTACGGATCTTTGTCGTTCAACAAGTCTCAAATTGTAGACATCAAGCTTAGCCGGAACTACTCAGCTTCAGACATCAGCTTTTTGCTTAAACTTGCGGTTAAGCGGTCAGTGAGAAGGCTAAGGATCCGGACGTTTGGAAAAACCCTAGAACTGCCGAGATGCTTGAGTATTTGCGTGACCCTAAAGTCATTGGTACTCTATGAAGTAAGGATCAAGGTTGTTCCTCCTTGCTTTCGTTTGCCATCACTCAAGAATCTGCACCTTTTATCGGTCAAGTTCTCAGTCCACGAGTCTCTTGAAAGGTTTCTAAAATCGTGCCATGATATTGAACACTTGGTTATACATAACGTGTTGTTCAAGACTGTTCTGCCTTGCCGTCTTTTGCCGTCACTCAAAAGCATGCGCCTTATTTCGACTAATTTCTGGGAAAACGAATCTGCTGCAAGTCTTTTGAGAATCTGTCCTGTTCTTAAAGATTTGGTTGTGGACCAGACCAAAGTATTCAGTAGTAACGTGTGTGCTTCTATCACTTGCAGTGCCCTAAAAACATTGATACTCGGTGGACTAACTATCAACGCTGTTCCACCATCGTTTTCCATGCCATCACTCAAAGCTATGCAACTTTTGTCTGTTAAGTTCTCTGGAGGCGAATCAGTTTTAAGTCTTTTACAAAAATGCCCTGTTCTTGAGGATTTGGTTGTTAACCAAACACAAGTATTCGATAGTAATGAGTGTACTATGAGTAGTTGCAGAACATTAAAAAAGTTGACGCTCAGTGAACTAAGTATCAAGGCGGTTCCGCCTTGGTTTCGCTTGCCATCGCTCAAAACTCTGCACCTTTTATCGGTCAAGTTCTCGGGTGAAGAATCCATTGCAAGTTTCTTACCGGTTTGCCCTGTTCTCGAATGTTTGGTTGTGGACCGAACCAAAGACGACAGTGTGATGTTCGAGGACGTTCCGGTTTGGTTTTGTTTGCCATCACTCAAGAGTCTGCACCTTTTATCTGTTAAATTCTCGGACGAAGAATCTTTTTCCAAGCTTATAGAAAGATGCCCGGTTCTCGAAGATTTGGTTATAAACAACACCTTGGATGACAATGTGATGATATTCAACATCGATACACCTTCTTTGAGGAGCTTATCTATCGTTAACTCTATAAGAAAAAATCCCCACGTTATGGAAAAGCATGGGTTTGTGATAAATGCTCCTTCTTTGGAGAAAATAAACTTTAAAGATACATTCAGTAACCTTCTAGTGTTTGAGCATATGCCAGCGGTGACCGAGGCTAATATCCAGGTTATTTGTGGCCAGTCTAAAAAGTTCATAGGATCTTTTACCTCAATCCGTCAACTATCTGTATGTTCTCTATCTTCAGAGGTAAGAAACTTTGTTACTCAAATAATGTAAAGAGCTCGAGATTCTCCTAGTATGTCTTATTATTTCAATATAGTAAACTATTGCATATTTCAATTGCAGACTCCATATCCTAGTGGCACTATCTTCCCTTATCTTGAACATCTAGAGCTATGTACATGTTCTGCGGGATGGGCCAATCTACTTGTTTGTATACTTAAAGACGCTCCAACACTCAGATATCTCAAGCTTAAGTCGGTATGTAGTATGGATCTTTTTCAGTAGTATGTTACATGAACAGTATAGTGACGACCTATAATACTAACACACGTAATGTTGCTCTCTCGTTTTCATCTCAGCAACATGGTGCCGATTACAATGATCCGATGAATTACTGGAACAAACCAACAGCTGTTCCAGAATGTTTATCAACGCATCTCGAGATCATGGAATGGAGACAATATGAAGGCACAGAGGAAGTGATGAACGTGGCTGCTTACATACTAGCAAACGCAAGATGTTTAAAGACGGCTACGTTCTCAACAAGATGTGGAGACAAACATCACAGCATGCTCAGAGAGTTAAGGAGTCTGAAGAGAGGTTCAGATACATGTCAATTATTGTTTGACTAAACTTTTATGTGATGTGGAGTGGTGTGTTTCTTCTAGAAGACACATATGATTCTTTAGGTTTCTTCTGTCCTTGTCTCTGACTTTATTTTAGTTTTTTTTTATGGGTTTTATTTTCCGAATCTACAGATCTTCTTCATTTAGTAAAAACAGAGCGTTTTTTTTCTATCAAGTTCTCAAGTCAAGACATTCTTATCCTTTCTTTGTCAAGTAAAAAAAAAAATTCCTATGGGGATCAAAATCTAGTTTAACCATTATATATACCAATTACAAATAAAAATACTGTATTACTCATGTTTATAAATTGATGACTAGTGATTGACATACATTACTTTGAATCTAACTCTTAATGAGAATAATAATATGAGAATGCAGCACAAAAAATGACCCGTAGATTATTCTATACACGAGTGTAATCCAGTTTTCCTAGTAACCAACATTACCATACACACCATCCGTCGATCGATAACTTGTAATATATATACAAACCCAAGAGTGAAGGAGGAGAGGATCATAGTCTGAGATAGGTTTTAATCATGGTGGCTCCGGTTGGATCAGAGACCAGGTGATTAATAAGACCTTTTCTTAAATTGTTTGGTGCAATGACGAACATGTACAAAGCAAAAGGAACCAAATCTCCTGATGTTAATGTTGATCCTAGAAACCCTTGCCACATCCTGAGCAAAAAAAAGGAAACAAAAACATCAGTTTTCTTGATTATTTAAATCAAAGGATCAGTGGATGCCTTAACCATTTTGGAAGGCGGAAGAAAGTGTGGAAGAAGCTCCTAATGCCTCCGATATCGAGTTGGACTATGAGTGCAAGGCCGAAGAGAAAGAATGCTCTTTGTCGTTTCCTTTCTTGTGGCCATAAAGTATCCCAAGCTGCCCAACAAAAAATGTAAGTTTATTAAAAAAAAAGGTTTTCAAGAAATTGTCTGAAAGTTTAATTACCTTGTCTTGAAATATTGCTGTTGATGTGTTTGGTTAAGGAAGTAGTGGACTCGTGTTTTAGTATATCCGCGATGACTGATGCGTATGTTGGAGCTTCAGACAAAGATCTCACAACTGAATAGCCTGTTATAATTTTTGAGAGAAAGTTGTCAGTGCGTAGTGACTGCGTACTAAAAGATGTTGAATAACAAGAACTCAAAAGTTAAAGGATTTGTTCTTACTATACCTGTGGCGGGATGTACCATGCTAGCAGCAGCACCAAAGGCGAGATTCTTTTGTTCAGTGTTTGGCAAGGAACCACCTACCGGGATATAAGACCATTCCTGTAATTAACAAAAGTTTTTCACTCTAGTTTCAACAAAGTCAAAGCTCTTACTTTTTTCTTTGTATATATTTATTTACCTCTTCATAAGTCTTTAGAATTCGGATTCCGAGTGTATCTAATCTCAACATGAGTTTCTTTTTAAGCAAATCAAAGGGCATGACATCTTTTGAGGCCAGACATGTCTCCTGCAAGTGATTCTTTATCTGATGAGCAACAGACTTTAATTATTTTTGCGTGAGAAAGGAGAGAGAAAGAACCTCAAAGAACACTCTTGTCTTTGTCATAGGCATGGCGTAAAGAAACGTTGGATACTCAGCTTCCAAGCTCCGAGCTTTCTGGTTCGTATAATCTCTGTAGTCCATAAAAACCATCTGCTCTGGATCATATGGACTGTTTTCCACCTAATAGAGTTTTCAAATTAAACAGTCTCAAATTTATTCATCCGTAATGATTATATTAAGAATTACACTGGAACATATCATTTTCATACTGTACCTCAACCTCCACGCCGTATGCAGTTTGAACACAGACTCTAGGCCCTCCGAGTTCGTATTGCAAGAGCTTCCCCGAAGCTGCTCCAGAAGCAACAGTGGCAAGCCTGCAGGGAACAACGGTGTTTCTTTCACAGGAAACGAGCCTAAGGCCATCGGGAGCTTCTGTTATGCTCTCAACTTTTGAGCTAAGATACGAGACACCTGACTCGGCACACCTATGAAAAAAGAACATTAATAAACGGATAATCAGGAGATGAACAATAATAGCTAGTGAAACCATTCGTTACCTCCTCAAGAGCTCCTCGTGAAGTAACCTTCGACTAACTCTTCCATAAGCACGACCAATTGTAATGGGATTGTTATCGTCTAGATAGACAATAGTATCTCTCCATACATGCTCAATACATTTTTGCAACCCAAGATCTATTACAACAAACACAAACTAGTTATTTACATTTGACCATGAAGACAAATGGATCATTGATTCTTTTTTTAAATAATAATTACCGTTGAATTCATCTTCCCAAACACCGTAGTTGTTAGTGAAAGGAAGGTCCGGACCAATGAGTCCAACTTTTAGACCTAACTTAGCTGATTCAGCAGCCAAGGCTAAACCAGCAGGACCGCAACCAATAACCACTAGGTCCAAAGCACCATCACCAATTGATATAAGAGGTAACTGCAATTAAATCAAATATAAGACAAAAAAGCTTTAAAACACACACACATAAACTGTTTCTTCCTAAACAAGTCATCGAACTGACCTTATCAACGAGCTTGGACTGTTCTTCATCCATGTCTTTGTTCTGCTGCATTTGAACGAACGTAATCTCCGAGCCACCAGCCTTCACGAAATCTTCCTCGTCGGCGTAATCCTCCCTCACCGCAACGCAGCTCTCACTACCACCGGAGCCTCCGCCGCCGCTAGCTCTGACGACTCTACACAAACCACGCCGAAGATTCCTGAAACTGTATCTTTTGACCAGCGGAAACCTCCTCCGAGAAGACGGGAAAGCTGTGACCGTCATTGCAGCGAAATTGCGAGCACCAACACACTCCATTTTACAAGTTAAGCGAGAAGAAGACGAAGAAACTCTCTTCACACCATTGTTGCGCTGTTCTATTGAAGTATAAGTAGCAAGGGAAGGAATCTGGCTTTTTCTTTCTTCGTTATGTTTCCTTTTCACAGTGACTTGGAAAAGGGCTTTAGAGAGACGAGAGGACGATAACAAGGATAGAACCATAGGGACTCTATTCGCCACGTGTAATGATCTCATTCGTTAAGACGTGAACATGCTGCGTAAACGTACTTCGCCTACAAAAAAGAACACGTGTTAGTGATTTGATTCGCTCGTGCTAATGTACTTTTGGATACATAAAAATTAAAAAGGACTGGACTACAATGACGTGTATTGTTGGGCTATATAAAGAACAGGCCTAACATTTGGTACTAATAAATGTATTTAATGTAAGAACCTGTATTGTTGGACTAACCCAAATCCCATTTGAGTTTTGGTAATGTTAACTAGGAGTACTATATCTTTGAGATTTTTATTATTTTCAAATAAACTTTTGGAAGATTTTTATTGTTTTGTTATAAGGTTTAAGTCCGTATAAATTGATGGGATTCAGTTTCATGTAAAAGAAATATGTAAATAATAAATCATCCAGAAGAATCTGCTTTGTCTTTTTTTTTTTAGATTAACATTCGCTCTTGACAAAAGGTAACAAACATATGATTCTCTGACATGCTATGATAATCACGAAAAACAAAGAAGAAACGTATACGCATACTACGAGTATTAGCAAATGACAACTTGGCATGAGGTAGAGAGTCTTGTAAAGTTAAGGAGTTGCTCAACAATGACAGAATCTTCCTGCATGTGTTTCTGTAATTACCTAAGCACAATGTGAATCTCTAGAAAGTAACTCATCAGATTCAGTTTCATTTCATCATCTCTGTCGCCCTCTTCTGCCAAGACGAGTAGACGACCATTAAGTGTTAACATACTCTGGGGATGTTAGACACCCCATGGGGTCCAGGGAAAGATACTTCTAACTCCCTCCTCATATGGACGTATACTAACTCCCAAAAGATAAGACATGTTAGATACGGGCAGCTCTCAAGAAAAGACAGGCTACATTTTCCACATATTACAGAACAAAGGTAGTGGATGACATCTACATGACCTCCAAGAGTATGGGAGAAGATGTTCATAGCTTTGACACACAAGATCCCAAAATGAGAGAATCATTTGGAAGAGGTTTTGTGTAGTCATTAAGCTTATAGTCTGTAGGCTTTATCTTTTGTAAAAAGAATAAAATTTTACTATTGCTAAAAGATACATAACTAAAACATACAATGAATCCCAATTTCAAACATTGACTGCGCAGTAAGAAAATACAAAACAAAGAAGACACCCAAGTAAAAACAAAATTAAAAACAACACAAAAAATTCAGAAAATTTACTAGGTTCTGTAATATAGAGTCAAAGCTTTATACTATATGATTAATAATCTCTGAAAAAATACATGTTTTCTTCTTCTTCTAACCATTGGGATCAATGGTACCTTTCGTCAGAGACTTGGAGAGTCTCAATGCCTTTGACAGCAGAATCGTAATGTTTCCTAGTGGAAGAAGATCTCTTCCTTTCAGACGATGAAGAAACCATCCCAGAGTTTCTTAATCCACTTCCCGTACGGCTTCTCTGTAGCTCCTCAGACGTCACTCTCCTCGATGATCCTGCTGACTGTCCGAACAGCGACGAGCTTGGCATCTGTCAAAAAAAAAAGAGCTTTTAGATGATTGCTTGTATCCAACAAAGAAAAAAACAGAGCAAATGTTTTCATAATAATACCATTGGAGCTCTAACAGCAGCTGATGACAAGTTGCCAGAGTTCTCGAGAGCTCCTGACGTTCTCCTTCTTGACGAATCCATCGGTGGTCTCCCTCCATCTTCCTCACCTTCAATAAACATTAAAAGCTTTAGACTTTCTAAGCGTTAAACATCTTTATTAAGTGTTCCTCTGTTTTGAAAAATATTCACCTCCGTATCTATCCATGCTGGTTAATCCTGGAGGCAAAGCCGAACTGGTTCCAGCCGCAGGGCCACGGGATGGAGGAGCTGTTAGTTGTGACTGTTGGTACTTCAGTATGGTCC
>NW_026617606.1:0-16311 GCF_000801105.2 Raphanus sativus
TGAATAGAAAGTGGGATAGCTTCTTCCTCATAACTCCTATGAGATTTATTCAACTTGCCTGGGTGATTCTATGCTGGTTAATGGTTTCAGATCAAGCTTCTTACATCTTGGTTCCTACTGGTTTGAAAGAATCATGAAGATATTGCCATATGTCCGAAAAGGATAATCTGGAATCATCTGAATAGAAAGTGGGATAGCTTCTTCCTCATAACTCCTATGAGATTTATTCAACTTCCTGGTGATTCTACACTGACTAAGAGTTTCAAATAATGCTTTTTACATCTTGGTTCCTTCTGGTTTGATAAGAATCATGAAGATATTGTCATATGTCCGAACAGGACTAATCTGGAATCATCTGAATAGAAAGTGGAATAACTTTTTCCTCATAACTCCTATGAGATTTATTCACCTTCCTGGTCATTCTAAAAATGATTAATGGTTTCAAATAAAGCTTTTTACATCTTGTTTCCTTATGGTGATAAGAATCATGAAGATATTGCCATTGTTCCGAAGAGGCTAATCTGGAATCATCTGAATAGAAGTGTGGATTTCTTCTTCCTCATAACTCGTATGATATTTATTCAAATTCGCTGGTGATTCTATTCTGATTAAGGTGGTTTAAAATCAGGCTTCTTACATCTTGGCTCCTTTTGGTTTGATAAAATCATGAAGATATTGCCATTGTCCCGAACATGCTAATCTGGAATCATTTGAATAGAAAGTGGGATATCTTCTTCCTCTAATTCCTATGAGATTTATTCAAATTCCTGGTGATTCTATACTGATTAATGGTTTAAAATCAAGCTTCTTACATCTTGCTCCTTCTGGTTTGATATGAATCCTGAGAAATATTGCCATATGTCCGAAAACAGGCTAAATATGAATTATTCTGAATAGAAAGTGGGATAGCTTCTTCCTCATATTTCCTATGAGATTTATTCAACTTCCTGGTGATTCTAAACTGATTAATGGTTTCAGATCAAGCTTCTTACATCTTGGCCCCTCTGATAAGAATCATGAAGATATTGCCATATATCCGAACAGGCTAATCTGTAATCATTTGAATAGAAAGTGGGTAGCTTCTTCCTCATAACTCCTATGAGATTTATTCAACTTCCTGGTGATTCTATTCTGGTTAATGGTTTCAAATCAAGATTCTTACATCTTGGTTCCTACTGGGTTGATAAGAATCATGAAGATATTGCCATATGTCCGAACAGGCTAATCTGGAATCATCTGAATAGAAAGTGGGATAGCTTCTTCCTCATAACTCCTATGAGATTTATTCAACTTCCTGGTGATTCTACACTGATTAAGGTTTTCAAATAATGCTTTTTACATATTGGTTCCTTCTGGTTGATAAGAATCATGAAGATATTGTCATTTTTCCGAACAGGCTAATCTGAATCATCTGAATAAAAGTGGAATAACTTCTTCCTCATAACTTCTATGAGATTTTATTCAAGTTCCTGGTCAATCTAAAATGATTAATGGTTTTAAATAAAGCCTTTTACGTATTGGTTCCTTCTGGTTTGATAAGAATCATGAAGATATTGACATATGTCCGAAATGGCTAATCTGGAAACTTTCTGAATATAAAAGTGGATTGCTTCTTCCTCATACCTCCTATGAGATTTATTAAACTTCCTGGTCAATCTATGTTGGGGTCAAAATCGGTCAAGACGAAATCGATGTCCGAAAGTCTCGGAAAAACATGAAAATGTTAGAGCAACCTCGAGAGACTAATTGTTAATCGAGAAACCTTGGAAAAATATTAAGTTCGAGATTAATCATCTCGAAATCAACGGCTAGAAACGTTTTCTACACGAGAAAAAACCTACGGAAAACTAAAAAGAACGCAAAAACACGCACAAGCCGAAGGAACCGAGCAGCCGACTCCGGTCGCGGCCGTGGCCGCCGGGCGGCTAGCCCCCGTGCTGGCCGTAGCAGCCGGCGGCTAGCGCCCGTGCTGGCCGTGGCCGCCGGGCGGCTAGCCCCCGTGCTGGCCGGGCCGCCGCGGCTAGCGCCCGTGCTGGCCGTGCCCGCCGGCGGCTAGCCCCCGTGCTGGCCGTGGCCGCCGGGCGGCTAGCCCCCGTGCTGGCCGTGGCCGCCGGCGGCTAGCGCCCGTGCCGGCCGTGGTCGCCGGGCGGCTAGCCCCGTGCTGGCTCGGGTCGTCGGGCGGCTAGTCTTCGTGCGTAAGTTCTAGGCCCCGAGTCGCCAGAAATCTGTGTTTTGCGACTTTCCGAGATCCCGCAAACAAAACTCCTTTTCCTGCTCCAAGATTTCGGAGAACCCGTATGACGTCAACGGACAGAAAGACTTCGGATAAAATGGTGATGGTTATCTTAAAACACCATTCGCCTCAGCAATGGATCGAAGATCTTCCGAAAGACTCGACATCCAAGTAGGAGCATTCTTTCAAAGAAATCGTAGAAAACAACGGAAATTCGGAAGACGGCCCGAAAGGGACCAAACCCGATCGGACGGCCCATTTACGATTTTCTAAAAGATAGATACGACGGTTTACAATTATCTTCCATAACAAGATAAATGTTAAACTTCCGAAAGGATAAATGTCAAATTTCCGAAAGGATAAATGTCAACTTTCCCGATAAACACGAAGGCCGACGAAAATGGAAAAAGCCCAGCTCGCGGCAGACTCAGCCCATCAAGAATAGACCGTCATATGGGAGTATATAAGCAAGGCTAGGAGCAGAGGAAGGGGATCCGAAATCAGAAGAAAGAAACCACTCTAGAGCAACTTAGAACTTAGGCTTTTATTTCCTTTTTAGCGAGCTGCGACTCAACTAGGTTAGATCTAGGTTTTGAGACTAGCGACGATCGACAGCTCTTGCGGCCGAGATCTCGACCTGTTGTTCAAACGCTCTCCGCGAATTCGGAAATAAGATTATTTCTTTTGCTCTCTTTATTTTACGTATTTATTCCCAAACTAAACTCGTATTAACTTCGTCGTGCGTGGCCCAGCAGATAGCCGGGATCCTCGGGGAAAACTAGGTCAACTTAGTTTTCCTACGTTTAAACTTAACTAAAATCGACAGTGCGAATTTCGGTTCCCACAGTTTGGCGCTAGAAGGAGGGGGATACACGGATTTATCTTTCTAGCAACTACGCACGCCCAGTTAAGCATGTCTGCTAACGCGGAAAAAGACAAGCAAACGCACGACGGACCAGCCGCCGATGCCAACGCTGAGAAGACTCCTGCCGGAAACGTATCGACGGTCACTGCCGAAGCAAACACCGCGATGCTGGACCAGGTGAAGGAACTGTTCGCCACCGCCCAGAAACGGTCGGAAGAACAAGAGAAACTAATTGCTTCACTCGCTAAACAGGTCAATACCTTAACAGCGAAAAGCAAACTCCCGTGCGGATCCACCAAGGTGAGGCGTGTCAGGAGGCTCGACTTCGGAACTGCCGGAGACCAAGAAAAAGATGCCCCGAGAAAATCCCCGGAACTCATCCCTGACGATACCACTCCGCGGGGCAGAAGAAAACGACGGATAACCTCCCACCTCCCGCAAGGGAAAACGAAGGAGACGACGTCGAAAGAATCAATCTGGATATCAGCGATCAATCGGATCCGTCCGACGAAGACGCCGACATCCACCACAGAAGGACCCGAAGTCAGTCAGCTCGACTGGCAGCAGCCTTCGAAAAACCCATGACAGAAGAGGAAGAAGACCTCTACTGGTCAGAGCAAGAGAGGTTGGCTGAAGACCAGACTCGGGCCTATCGCAGCCAACGTAGACAAAGGAGGCGAACGGCGCCAACGAGATCCATGATTTGCGCGAGTACATCGCAAAAACTGCAGCCGAGGTGAAAGCGGTAAAATCGCAGATTCACCACGCAACCAGCACTGCCCCGAGATCGACCTGCTCCTCGAGGAATCGAGAAAGACTCCGTTCACCTCTCGAATCACGGACGCACGAGTCTCAGATCCCGGGAAAATAAAGCTTCCCACCTACGACGGAACCACAGATCCGAAGGCACATCTGCAGTCCTTCCAGATTGCGATGGCGAGGTCTAAACTTCCGGAGCGGGAAAAGGACGTCGGCTGCTGTCTCCTATTCGTCGAGAACCTCAGAGTTGCTGCGCTCGAGTGGTTCTCACACTTGAAAAGAAACTCCATCGGAAGTTTCCGCCAGCTTGCTTCAGCTTTTCTGAAGCAATTCTCCATGTTCATGGACAGGGAAACTTCCGACGTAGACCTTTGGAGTCTAATTCAAAAGGAAGATGAACCACTCCGCGACTACATAAGGAGGTTCAAACTCGTGATGTCCAGGGTAACAGGCCTCAGCGACAGAGTCGCCATCGACGCCCTGAGAAAAAACCTCTGGTACAAATCGAAATTCCGAAAGTGGATTTCTTTGGAGAGGCCACGCACCATCCAGGACACTCTCCACAAGGCGACGGATTTCATCATCATGGAAGAAGAGATGAAAGTCCTAGCGCAAAAGCATGGACCGCAGAAAGCGTCCGGCAAGAAGAAAACCTCTCGTAACGACAAGTACGTCCATCACGAAGGGGAAGACGTCCAAGGCGAACATAACTACGCCGTCAATTCCGAACAAGGAAGGACCGCCGGAAACACTTGGACGCGGAACTCGTACAAGGACAATTCCAGCTGCGAGTTCCATCAGACGAGAGGTCACTCCACCGCCAACTGCAAAGTCCTCGGCGCTAGACTCATTACGAAGCTGCTTGCCGGCGAACTAGCAACGGTCAGGAGCGTGAAAGACCTGCTCCTAGATTCTGACCGTCCGCCGAAGACCGACGGAGCCAATCCGAGAATAACGCTCCTGGAACTCAATCGGGCGAAAAACGCGGACGGAGACAAGACAGCGAAGGAAACAACAACAACCGCCAAAGGATCAACATGATCATCGGAGGATCGCATTTTTACCAGGACTCCGTTTCGTCGATCAAAGCCTACGGACGGAGGGCCGAAACAAGCCCCGGATGGTGTCCAGAGGAAGACGTTCCCAATCACGCAATCATCTTCGAGGAACAGGATACGACCGGACTCGATAAACCCCACTACGATCCTCTGGTCATCGACTTGGTGATTCAGGATCTCGAAGTCGGCCGCATCCTCATCGACACAGGAAGCACGGTCAACATCATGTTCCGCGACACTCTGCAGAGGATGAACATACCCCTCGGAGAAGTCATCCCAGAGCCAAGACCGTTGACTGGATTCTCGGGCGTCACGTCCATGACCCTCGGAAAAATCAGACTCCCGGTCATGGCTAAAGAAGTCACGAAGATCGTCGAATTCGCGGTAGTGGATAACCCGGCTATCTATAACGCCATAATGGGAACTCCTTGGATAAACGCCATGAAGGCAGTCCCGTCCACTTACCATCTCAGCGTCAAGTTTCCACACACCGACTGGAACAGCGGTAATCTGGGAAGCCAAAAACAGTCGCGACTCTGCTTCCTGGCCGAACATAAATTGCACAGCAATCGGAACGCCCCAGTAGCTAACCCGAAGCGAACTAAGAAGCATCTGAGTATCTCCGAGAACTCAGCAAAGAACAGCTCGGATTTGTCCGAACAGGCCACAACTCAGGATAGCGGGAAAATCCTCGAGTCCATCGCCGAAAGAACGGATGACCTAACTCCCAACGCGACCACCGACTTAGCTGAAACAGTCAAGGCGCCGAAAATCGTGGAGTAATAGCAACCGCAATAGAAACAGAACTACGAGATGGCTTGATCCTCGCAAGAGGTACGTAGGCAGCTCGTCGCAACCCGACGAGTTCAGCTATCCCTCTCACCAAAAAGGGGGGGGGGGAGATGGGACAAACATCCTTGTACTCCCGCAAAAATACTTTTCACATGTACTCTACATTATAAAGTCTTTAATTCAAATGCTTACTCAACGCATAAACATTACGGAAAACGAAAATCATATCTTTGAGGAACGCGAGACGTCGTTAGTTCCCGAAAAGTCTTGATTCTCCATTCTCCTCCAAACAGTCCATCCGCGACTCTAAAAAACTCTATCAAACAGTCTGTCCGCGACTCTAAAGTTAATTTCCGTCGATTGGCCCCGGGGGAAAAAACATAGAAACGTTTCACTCAATCAAATTCGTAGTCTGGCTTCTAACGAAGTCCTCTTGCATCCGACAAGGATACCATAGCGCGCTATACAAAAAATCCAAATTTTGGTTAGCTCTTCGTAAAGGAAGTAGCTCGACTCGTATCCAAACGAATCATATAAGCCGATAAGCACTTCGCAGATTCTAAAACGGTACGAGTCATGTCGAAATCGCAAACAGGCAAAACGAAAGCCGATTTGTCATCGCACAGCTTCAGTCCGAAAGTAGACCTAGGTCTTGCCCTAAACCCGGCCTTGCTGGTATCTAAGACATCTCATAGGCATAAGTATCCAGAATACGAGATTCCAAAATTTGCCTCTTATCGCTTACAAACCTAACGTTCGGTACAAAGTAACCTACGGATCAAGCGACAAAAAAAAAGAGATTGAATACGAAGTGACTGCACGTATTCAAACCCTCTACACTTGACGAAAGTATAAATCAAAACGCAGAATTCATAAATGCATTCATAGCAGGGATTCAAAAGCCACCAACGGCCAATCCCGAGAAACACAAAGTCACGCGACCTCCTAAGGGTCGCAACACATACATACAAAAAGCCACACTTGGCCTATCACAAATTATAATCGAATGCATAACAATCGGTTAGAGATATTCCAAACGAGGAGTCGGGCTGGTCGACCTCTTCACCCCCGTCGCCAGCATTCAAACCCGCGCCTACATCCGCCGTATCTTCCGAGACTTGGATAGGATTCCACAACTCTCGAATTCTTCCTTCGATCGGAGGAACAAAAGATTCGGCGTTAGCGCATATTCTCATCGAGCCATCCATCGCGGCAAGTTCGCCGGAAAGAGAGAAACCCTCACGCTGCATCTTGTGTAGAGTACCGACCGAACCACGACACTCGCGAAAATCGCCAACAAAGTCCTGAGCCTCTTTGTACGCTTCGAATTCGGTAGAGAAAATTTCGGCCCTTCGGTTCAGCTCGGCGGCAGCTCTTCTCCGCCCGCTCCTTTCCGCACGAACGAGGGCTCGAGCCTGGACCTCGGCTTGCCGGCGTTTTTGCTCCTCCACCTCCAATCGATACTTGGCGAATTCCCTTTCCGTTTCCTCCGCTTTGAAACGGGCCAGCCGGGCAGTACGGAAACTTCCATCGATCGATGCGTTCCACACTCTCACGGCCTGCAAAGAAGTCGAGGTCAAATAAAAAGAAAAGGGGATTTACTCAAGTTTCGAAAACAAACCTCGTTGACCAAGCGAGAACCCTCCGCAGTCACCTTGTCCCTCTCCTCGTTGTCCAAAGACTAGTCACGGGAAAACGCCGGAGGGAGTTCATCAAAGAAGTCACCCGGGGGATGAACACCCTGATTCTCTGTAGTGAAGTCAGGATCCTTCCGAGATCTCCGCCTCCGCCTTGAAGGGGCAAAAACGTAGGATCTATCATTGGCACAGGGCCGCGTACCGCCTCGCCATCGGTGAAGCGCGACCGCCCCTCGAATCCGGTCAAGAGTAAAGGAGTTCCAGGAACAAGGCATTGTCCTAAAAATGTCTCTCATGGTCGAAAGATCGGAAGGAACATGCTCGAGAAACCTGTTCTCTGAACAAAAAAAAAAAAAAAAAAAAACACACACACGTTCAGTACTCGCTTTTCGGATTCTAAGAAAGGGGATGCGACAATCTTACCTCGTTGGTACAACCAGTCCGTCGGGAATAGGTGGAGAAAGCCTTCCTCGACAGACTCTCCATCTATCCTCACGAAAAAGAAACGGTCAATGTAATCCTTTGCGTGCGAGGTGACTCCATGGATTACCGAAAAATTGGTCCTCGCCTTCATGGAGTATACTCCATTGATGCTCGTCGTCTTGGAGTTCCACAACCCTTCGAAGTCAGCAGGGCTAAGGTCCATCCCTAACTCGTAACTCAAAATCACAACGCCAAGCCAGCTTTCCAAAGCCGGCACGTTCAGCTGGCTGATTACGATTCCGAAACGGTCGAGAGCCTGAACAATGACCCCATGGATTGGGAACCACAGTCGGCATTGCGTCAGGAACGCCTCGTAGCAAGTAAAGTAACCCTTCGGAGGATGCTCCGAACTCTCATTCCCACGAGGAATGCGAAACATGACTCCCTTCGGAACCTCATAAAACTCTCGAAGAGTTCCGAGATATTCAGGGGATACTTCGCTCGGCGAGTCAGTTTCCTTACGCGCCCTCAGAGGTCGCCGGGGAATCGGGATCACGGGAAGGGGAGCATCAGAACCGAAGACGGCGTCGCAATACGCGCTCCTGTCAATCTCTGAAACCTCGGGTTTCGGAACTTCCTCCTCGGCATGGAAACTATCCGAAGACGAGTGAGACTGCCTCCTCGAGGATTTTGATCTTGAAGTCATTCTTTTCTTAAAGGTAGAGAGAGAATTTGCAAGAGAGAGATTAACTTAAGATTCTTGGGTAAAATAAGAATGGTAAAGAATTCACAAGTCTTTATAGGCAAGGATTTGACTATTCACCCCGACCTTCGACACAATTTCGTCTCCATACTTTCCTCACGAACCATACTGCAAGCTAGGACCTACAAACCCTACGGCTCCTAGCTAGCTGGGGGGCTAACTGTTGGGGTCAAAATCGTTCAAGACGAAATCGATGTCCGAAAGTCTCGGAAAAACATGAAAGATGTTAGAGCAACCTCGAGAGACTAATTGTTAATCGAGAAACCTTGGAAAATATTAAGTTCGAGATTAATCATCTCGAAATCAACGGCTAGAAACGTTTTCTACACGAGGAAAAACCTACGGAAAACTAAAAAGAACGCAAAAACACGCACAAGCCGAAGGAACCGAGAAGCCGACTCCGGTCGCAGCCGTGGCCGCCAGGCGGCTAGCCCCCGTGCTGGCCGTAGCCGGCGGCGGCTAGCGCCCGTGCTGGCCGTGGCCGCCGGGCGGCTAGCCCCCGTGCTGGCCGTGGCCGCCGGCGGCTAGCGCCCGTGCTGGCCGTGGCCGCCGGGCGGCTAGCCCCCGTGCTGGCTGTGGCCGGCGGCGGCTAGCGCCCGTGCTGACCGTGGCCGCCGGGCGGCTAGCCCCCGTGCTGGCCGTGGCCGCCGGCGGCTAGCGCCTGTGCCGGCCGTGGTCGCCGGGCGGCTAGCCCCGTGCTGGCTCGGGTCGTCGGGCGGCTAGTCTTCGTGCGTAAGTTCTAGGCCCCCGGGTCGCCAGAAATCCGTGTTTTGCGACTTTCGAGATCCCGCAAACAAAACTCCTTTTCCTGCTCCAAGATTTCGGAGAACCCGTAAGACGTCAACGGACAGAAAGACTTCGGATAAAACGGTGATGGTTATCTTAAAACACCATTCGCCTCAGCAATGGATCGAAGATCTTCCGAAAGACTCGACATCCAAGTAGGAGCATTCTTTCAAAGAAATCGTAGAAAACAACGGAAGTTCGGAAGACGGCCCGAAAGGGACCAAACCCGATCGGACGGCCCATTTACGATTTTCTAAAAGATAGATACGACGGTTTACAATTATCTTCACATAACAAGATAAATGTTAAACTTCCGAAAGGATAAATGTCAAATTTCCGAAAGGATAAATGTCAACTTTCCCGATAAACACGAAGGCCGACGAAAATGGAAAAAGCCCAGCTCGCGGCAGACTCAGCCCATCAAGAATAGTCCGTCATATGGGAGTATATAAGCAAGGCTAGGAGCAGAGGAAGGGGGATCCGAAATCAGAAGAAAGAAACCACTCTAGAGCAACTTAGAACTTAGGCTTTTATTTCCTTTTTAGCGAGCTGCGACTCAACTAGGTTAGATCTAGGTTTTGAGACTAGCGACGATCGACAGCTCTTGCGGCCGAGATCTCGACCTGTTGTTCAAACGCTCTCCGCGAATTCGGAAATAAGATTCTTTCTTTTGCTCTCTTTATTTTACGTATTTATTCTCAAACTAAACTCGTATTAACTTCGTCGTGCGTGGCCCAGCAGATAGCCGGGATCCTCGGGGAAAACTAGGTCAACTTAGTTTTCCTACGTTTAAACTTAACTAAAATCGACAGTGCGAATTTCGGTTCCCACAATCTACACTAATAAAGGGTTTCAAATCAAGATTTTTACATCTTGGTTCCTTTTGGTTTGATAAGAATCATGAAGATATTACCATATATCCGAACAGGCTAATCTGGAATCATCTGTATAGAAAGTGGGATAACTTCTTCCTCATAACACCTATGAGATTTATTCAACTTCCTGGTCATTCTAAACTGATTAATGGTTTAAAATCAAGCTTCTTACATCTTGGCTCCTTCTGGTTTGATAAGAATCCTGAAGATATTGCCATATGTCCGAACATGCTAATATGGAATCATCTGAATAGAAAGTGGGATAGCTTCTTCCTCATAATCCTATGAGATTTATTCAACTTCCTGGTGATTCTATACTGATTAATGGTTTCAAATCAAACTTCTTACATCTTGCCTCCTTCTGGTTTGATAAGAATCATGAAGATATTGCCATATATCCGAACAGGCTAATCTGTAATCATTTGAATAGAAAGTGGGATAGCTTCTTCCTCATAACTCCTATGAGATTTATTCAACTTCCAGGTGATTCTATACTGGTTAATGGTTTCAAATCAAGCTTCTTTCATCTTGGTTCCTACTGGTTTGATAAGAATCATGAAGATATTGCCATATGTCCGAACAGGCTAATCTAGAATCATCTGAATAGAAAGTGGGATAGCTTCGTCCTCATAACTCCTATGAGATTTATTCAACTTCCTGGTGATTCTACACTGATTAAGGGTTTCAAATAATGCTTTTTACATATTGGTTCCTTCTGGTTTGATAAGAATCATGAAGATATTGTCATTTGTCCGAACAGACTAATCTGGAATCATCTGAATATAAAGTGGAATAACTTCTTCCTCATAACTTCTATGAGATTTATTCAAGTTCCTGGTCAATCTAAAATGATTAATGGTTTTAATTAAAGCCTTTTACATATTGGTTCCTTCTGGTTTGATAAGAATCATGAAGATATTGACATATGTCCGAAATGGCCAATCTGGAAACATCTGAATATAAAGTGGGATTGCTTCTTCCTCATAACCCCTATGACATTTATTCAACTTCCTGGTCAATCTACACTAATAAAGGGTTTCAAATCAAGATTTTTACATCTTGGTTCCTTTTGGTTTGATAAGAATCATGAAGATATTGCCATATGTCCGAACAGGCTAATCTGGAATCATCTGTATAGAAAGTGGGATAACTTCTTCCTCATAACACCTATGAGATTTATTCAACTTCCTCGTCATTCTAAACTGATTAATGGTTTAAAATCAAGCTTCTTACATCTTGGCTCCTTCTGGTTTGATAAGAATCCTGAAGATATTGCCATATGTCCGAACAGGCTAATATGGAATCATCTGAATAAAAAGTGGGATAGCTTCTTCCTCGACAGGCTAATATGGAATCATCTGAATAGAAAGTGGGATAGCTTCTTCCTCATAACTCCTATGAGATTTATTCAACTTCCTGGTGATTCTATACTGATTAAGTGTTTCAAATCAAGCTTCTTACATCTTGGCTCCTTCTGGTTTGATAAGAATCATGAAGATATTGCCATATATCCGAACAGGCTAATCTGTAATCATTTGAATAGAAAGTGGGATAGCTTCTTCCTCATAACTCCTATGAGATTTATTCAACTTCCTGGTGATTCTATACTGATTAATGGTTTCAAATCAAGCTTCTTACATCTTGGTTCCTACTGGTTTGATAAGAATCATGAAGATATTGCATTATGTCCGAACAGGCTAATCTGGAATCATCTGAATAGAAAATGAGATAGCTTCTTCCTCATAACTCCTATGAGATTTATTCAACTTCCTGGTGATTCTACCTGATTAAGGGTTTCAAATAATGATTTTTACATATTGGTTCCTTCTGGTTTGATAAGAATCATGAAGATATTGTCATATGTCCGAACAGGCTAATCTGGAATCATCTGAATAGAAAGTGGAATAACTTCTTCTTCATAACTTCTATGAGATTTATTCAACTTCCTGGTCATTCTAAAATGATTAATGGTTTTATATAAAGCCTTTTACATATTGGTTCCTTCTGGTTTGATAAGAATCATGAAGATATTGACATATGTCCGAAATGGCTAATCTGGAATCATCTGAATATAAAGTGGGATTGCTTCTTCCTCATAACTCCTATGAGATTTATTCAATTTCCTGGTCAATCTACACTAATAAAGGTTTCAAATCAAGATTTTTACATCTTGGTTCCTTTTGGTTTGATAAGAATCATGAAGATATTGCCATATGTCCGAACAGGCTAATCTGGAATCATATGTATAGAAAGTGGGATAACTTCTTCATCATAACACCTATGAGATTTATTCAACTTCCTCGTCATTCTAAACTGATTAATGGTTTCAAATCAAGCTTCTTACATCTTGGTTCCTACTGGTTTGATAAGAATCATGAAGATATTGCATTATGTCCGAACAGGCTAATCTGGAATCATCTGAATAGAAAATGGATAGCTTCTTCCTCATAACTCCTATGAGATTTATTCAACTTCCTGGTGATTCTACCCTGATTAAGGGTTTCAAATAATGATTTTTACATATTGGTTCCTTCTGGTTTGATAAGAATCATGAAGATATTGTCATATGTCCGAACAGGCTAATCTGGAATCATCTGAATAGAAAGTGGGATAACTTCTTCTTCATAACTTCTATGAGATTTATTCAACTTCCTGGTCATTCTAAAATGATTAATGGTTTTATATAAAGCCTTTTACATATTGGTTCCTTCTGGTTTGATAAGAATCATGAAGATATTGTCATATGTCCGAACAGGCTAATCTGGAATCATCTGAATAGAAAGTGGGATAACTTTTTCCTCATAACTCCACCTTCCTGGTCATTCTAAATATGATTAATGGTTTCAAATAAAGCTTTTTGCATCTTGTTTCCTTATGGTTTGATAAGAATCATGAAGATATTGCCATATGTCCGAAGAGGCTAATCTGGAATCATCTGAATAAAAAGTGGAATAACTTCTTCTTCATAACTTCTATGAGATTTATTCAAGTTCCTGGTCAATCTAAATGATTAATGGTTTTAAATAAAGCCTCTTACGTATTGGTTCCTTCTGGTTTGATAAGAATCATGAAGATATTGACATATGTCCGAAATGGCTAATCTGGAAACTTCTGAATATAAAGTGGGATTGCTTCTTCCTCATAACTCCTATGAATTTATTCAACTTCCTGGTCAATCTACACTAATAAAGGGTTTCAAATCAAGATTTTTACATCTTGGTTCCTTTTGGTTTGATAAGAATCATGAAGATATTGCCATATGTCCGAACAGGCTAATCTGGAATCATCTGAATAGAAAGTGGGATAGCTTCTTCCTCATAACTCTTATGAGATTTATTCAACTTCCTGGTGATTCTACACTGATTAAGGGTTTCAAATAATGCTTTTTACATATTGGTTCCTTCTGGTTTGATAAGAATCATGAAGATATTGTCATATGTCCGAACAGGCTAATCTGGAATCATCTGAATAGAAAGTGGAATAACTTTTTCCTCATAACTCCTATGAGATTTATTCACTTCCTGGTCATTCTAAACTGATTAATGGTTTCAAATAAAGCTTTTTACATCTTGTTTCCTTATGGTTTGATAAGAATCATGAAGATATTGCCATATGTCCGAAGAGGCTAATCTGGAATCATCTGAATAGAAAGTGGGATTGCTTCTTCCTCATAACTCCTATGATATTTATTCAAATTCCTGGTGATTCTATTCTGATTAATGGTTTAAAATCAGGCTTCTTACATCTTGGCTCCTTTTGGTTTGATAAAATCATGAAGATATTGCCATATGTCCGAACATGCTAATCTGGAATCATTTGAATAGAAAGTGGGATAGCTTCTTCCTCATAACTCCTATGAGATTTATTCAAATTCCTGGTGATTCTATACTGATTAATGGTTTAAAATCAAGCTTCTTACATCTTGGCTCCTTCTGGTTTGATAAGAATCCTGAAGATATTGCCATATGTCCGAACAGGCTAATATGGAATTATCTGAATAGAAAGTGGGATAGCTTCTTCCTCATATTTCCTATGAGATTTATTCAACTTCCTGGTGATTCTAAACTGATTAATGGTTTCAGATCAAGCTTCTTACATCTTGGCTCCTTCTGGTTTGATAAGAATCATGAAGATATTGCCATATGTCCGAACAGGCTAATCTGTAATCATTTGAATAGAAAGTGGGATAGCTTCTTCCTCATAACTCCTATGAGATTTATTCAACTTCCTGGTGATTCTATTCTGATTAATGGTTTCAAATCAAGCTTCTTACATCTTGGTTCTACTGGTTTGATAAGAATCATGAAGATATTGCCATATGTCCGAACAGGCTAATCTGGAATCATCTGAATAGAAAGTGGGATAGCTTCTTCCTCATAACTCCTATGAGATTTATTCAACTTCCTGGTGATTCTACACTGATTAAGGGTTTCAAATAATGCTTTTTACATATTGGTTCCTTCTGGTTTGATAAGAATCATGAAGATATTGTCATTTTTCCGAACAGGCTAATCTGGAATCATCTGAATAGAAAGTGGAATAACTTCTTCCTCATAACTTCTATGAGATTTATTCAAGTTCCTGGTCAATCTAAACTGATTAATGGTTTCAAATAAAGCCTCTTACGTATTGGTTCCTTCTGGTTTTGATAAGAATCATGAAGATATTGACATATGTCCGAAATGGCTAATCTGGAAACTTCTGAATATAAAGTGGGATTGCTTCTTCCTCATAACTCCTATGAGATTTATTCAACTTCCTGGTCAATCTACACAAATAAGGTTTCAAATCAAGATTTTTACATCTTGGTTCTTTTTGGTTTGATAAGAATCATGAAGATATTGCCATATGTCCGAACAGGCTAATCTGGAATCATCTGAATAGAAAGTGGGATAACTTCTTCCTCATAACACCTATGAGATTTATAAAACTTCCTGGTCATTCTAAACTGATTAATGGTTTAAAATCAAGCTTCTTACATCTTGGCTCCTTCTGGTTTGATAAGAATCCTGAAGATATTGCCATATGTCCGAACATGCTAATATGGAATCATCTGAATAGAAAGTGGGATAGCTTCTTCCTCATAACTCCTATGAGATTTATTCAACTTCCTGGTGATTCTATACTGATTAATGGTTTCAAATCAAACTTCTTACATCTTGGCTCCTTCTGGTTTGATAAGAATCATGAAGATATTGCCATATGTCCGAACAGGCTAATCTGTAATCATTTGAATAGAAAGTGGGATAGCTTCTTCCTCATAACTCCTATGAGATTTATTCAACTTCCTGGTGATTCTATACTGGTTAATGGTTTCAAATCAAGCTTCTTTCATCTTGGTTCCTACTGGTTTGATAAGAATCATGAAGATATTGCCATATGTCCGAACAGGCTAATCTAGAATCATCTGAATAGAAAGTGGGATAGCTTCTTCCTCATAACTCCTATGAGATTTATTCAACTTCCTGGTGATTCTACACTGATTAAGGGTTTCAAATAATGCTTTTTACATATTGGTTCCTTCTGGTTTGATAAGAATCATGAAGATATTTCATTTGTCCGAACAGACTAATCTGGAATCATCTGAATATAAAGTGGAATAACTTCTTCCTCATAACTTCTATGAGATTTATTCAAGTTCCTGGTCAATCTAAAATGATTAATGGTTTTAAATAAAGCCTTTTACATATTGGTTCCTTCTGGTTTGATAAGAATCATGAAGATATTGACATATGTCCGAAATGGCCAATCTGGAAACATCTGAATATAAAGTGGGATTGCTTCTTCCTCATAACTCCTATGACATTTATTCAACTTCCTGGTCAATCTACACTAATAAAGGGTTTCAAATCAAGATTTTTACATCTTGGTTCCTTTGGTTTGATAAGAATCATGAAGATATTGCCATATGTCCGAACAGGCTAATCTGGAATCATCTGTATAGAAAGTGGGATAACTTCTTCTCATAACACCTATGAGATTTATTTAACTTCCTCGGTCATTCTAAACTGATTAATGGTTTAAAATCAAGCTTCTTACATCTTGGCTCCTTCTGGTTTGATAAGAATCCTGAAGATATTGCCATATGTCCGAACATGCTAATATGGAATCATCTGAATA
>NW_026617607.1:0-16303 GCF_000801105.2 Raphanus sativus
GATGGATTTACACTTGCAGCAAGGCTGTTCTGTACCGTTGGGGTTCATCCAACTAGATGCAATGTTAGTGTCTCTTTCTTTTTGAGTTTCTCAGTTTAATAGCTTGGCTTTTAATCTTGTTCTTTAATCATTAGGAATTTGAAGAGAGTGGTGACCCGGAGAAGCACTACCAGGATCTGTTTTCATTAGCCAATGAAGGAATGCAGAAAGGGAAGGTGCTGTTTCATCTGATTTGGAATTTGTTTTAGGTTTCATGTCGGTTTCGTGTTTGGTCTCACTTTCTGATTAGTATTAGGTGGTAGCAATTGGTGAATGTGGATTGGATTATGATAGGCTTCAGTTCTGCCCTGCTGATATCCAGAAGAAGTAAGTAATGTCATAAGAATATTGAATCTTTCATATGTTTGCTTCTTTCTTTTATAATAATATCTTCTTTGTTGTCTTCTGTGAGAAAGGTATTTTGAGAAGCAGTTCGAACTAGCATATGCAACAAAGTTGCCTATGTTTTTACATATGCGAGCAGCTGCTGCAGATTTCTGTGAAATCGTTGAAAGAAACAAGAACAGGTGAAACAAAACTTGTACTCTAATGTTTTCTCATGTCCTGTCTTAATTCTGACTTTATAATCCACTCTCAGGTTCCCTGGAGGGGTTGCTCATTCGTTTACTGGAAGTGCATTGGACCGTGATAAGCTTCTTTCTTTCGATAATATGTACATTGGTAAAGACTTCCACTAGATTGTGTATTTACTTATAAAGACTGGTCTCCTTGGCGTATTTGTATTTTGCCCATGTGATTCTGTTTGTTAGGTGTGAATGGCTGCTCGCTGAAAACAGCTGAGAATCTTGATGTAATGAAAGGGATACCGGTAGAGAGGATGATGGTCGAAACCGACTCTCCTTATTGTGAGATCAAGAACACACACGCCGGGATGAAGTTTGTAAAGTCGACCTGGCCTTCTAAGAAAAAGGAAAAGTATGATCAAGAGTGCATTGTCAAAGGCCGTAACGAGCCTTGCTTGGTTCGGTGAGTGTAGTTTCATCTTGTCATAAATTCTAGAAAAAACTCTGCTTACGCAATCATTTTTATTGTCCAGGCAAGTTCTTGAGGTTGTGGCTGGCCATAAAGGAATTGGCGATATTAATCAACTTAGCTCAACCTTGTACCACAACACTTGCAGGCATGTTCTCTCAACATTAACAGATTGAGTCATTGTTGTAGTGAAGCTTTCTTTTTCCTGACGGATTTGCTGATATTTCTGCAGAGTTTTCTTCCCCCAGGACTTGGATTCTGCTGCAGATGCTCTGCTTTCCGGTCACCACAATACCAACTAGCAGAAGTCACTACAAAAATATTTTACCTTTCTAATGAGACAGAAAGATTATACATTAAAGCATTTAATGGAAGAAAACATTTTTGAATAAAGATGACAGTCAATCTCATTTTCTTTTATCTCATATATTATCTTCTTCTTTAGCCTCACTAGTCAGTAGAATACAAACAAGATATTGTGCTTTTGCTGCTTCATGTACTGATGGTTGAAAGCACCTCACTGCTCTCAAGACTGTTGCCCTCTTCAGTCTCTACTTGTGTTACAAAAGGACGAGACACGGTGGCTCTCTCTGAAGCCAAATTGAGCCTCAGTTCTCTGCCTTCAACTTCCTAAGAACCAATACCAAAAACTAGTGAGTCTCAAACCCCAAATCACCAAACCAAACCAAACAGGAAAGAGCAAAGCCTTTACCACGCCATTCATGGCCCTCAGGGCAGACTGAAGGTCTTGTGCAGATTCAAAAGAGACGAAACCAAACCCCCGAGACCTCCCGCTGTCTCTTTCATACACAACTTTAGCACCAAGCACACCAGGTTGGTCAGCAAATGCATCTTTCAGACCTTGTGAGGTCAGATCCCAACCAAGGTTCCCAGCATAGAGCTTGTGAGGACTGTCAACATAGCTCCGGTTACCATCACGGATCTTGGCTGCTCTCATTACTTCTCTCTCTCCGCCTCTTGGCACCTCCGGGAAGTTCACTTTCACAGTTCTACCGCCAATTTGCTAAAGAACCAATCATAATCATATTTGGATCAAAACAGATAACACAAGATGAGGATGAGAGCTTACAGAGGTGTTGAACATCTGAATAGCTTCTTTAGCTTCTTCGATGCTTCCCATCGTTACGAATCCAAACCCTCTGCTTCTGTCAGTGACTTTGTCATACACAATCTGCAACAAATATCAAATTTTTAAAACAATCAGACAGAACTTCAAGTCTTCAAGACATGAAGAAGATGGTAAGAGCACGAACCTGAACATCTACGACAGTTCCAGCTTGTCGGAAAAGTTGGGAGAGCTCAGAAGAAGTGATTGTGTATGGTAAGTTTCCAACGTACAGCCTCCCTTCCTCACCACTGGCTTGCGTCGTCTGTTTCACATCTTCTTCTTCTTCTTCTTCTTCGTCTTCTGATGCGACGGGGAGTTCGTCTTCGGTATCGGCGGCGCAGGAGAAACGGTGGCGACGGATATTGGGATGGAGTGAGATGGGATTGAGGAAACTGGCGACGAGTTTGAAGGATTTTGGTGGAAAGGGATTGAAGAGTCTGAGGGAGGAGAATAAGGGGTTAACGGTAGCGGCGGAGGAAGCGGGAGATACAGCGACGGCGGAGGGACAATAGGCTAAAGACGACATTTTCTTTAGGGGGGGAGTGAGGGAAGAGAAGGAAGGAAGGAGTGTGGATAAGTTAAAAAAAAAATTCAATTTTTCGGTTCAAATCGATTATGACTTCGGTTTAATTTGGTGGTTTGAAAACTCAGTTATTGATTGGTTTGACAATCGGTTTAAAACACTGGAGCATGATCAGCCAAATACTGTACCATCAGAGACATGACCAGCTTAGTAATTTTATGGGGGATTTTGGACCAAAGAAAAATTTAATCCCTTAAACAATATTTTTTAAAAAAATTTAATGATTGTTTTTATTAAAAAATATTTTAGATGAAACTTTATAAAATAATTTAAAATATTTTTATATTTTTGTATAAAAAATACATATATTAAAAATCAAACTTTTAACTATAAAAAAATAGGGAGATAAAAGATTTGGTCCTAGATGATCGTAATGCTTGTCCCCCACTTCAGCCGGCCCTGATCAGAGAGACCACCAAGGTATGCACTCTTGGCTTTCCTAATATGTGTGTGTGTTCCGTATGTTGTTATTACTGTGAGTACCATTGTTGAAACTTAGTGTACTAGAGTTCCTGTTAGTGTCTCAGATTTGGCATTTACCAAGACTGACGATGTTCATGATTCCATTTCTATCTTGTTTTCCCATTGTTGTTTCTGCAGTAATAGAATCAATGCTTAAAATATTTCTTTCTTTTCTTAACCATCAACTGATGTTTTGCTGATAACCAAGCAGGATGATTCCTTCTAAAGAAGATGAAACACTAATCCCTTTCATGATGATCCTTTCTGACGAGGATGTCTGTCCTTTGGTCATTTCTTTTATATATGTACATATGAAATGCATAGCTAATGAAAAGAATTGATTTGGTCACTCAATCTGAAAAAAATTCCATGTGCCTAAATTTGCAAGAGACTATAATCACTCTAAAGATGTATGAATTTAAAAGTTGTCTCAAATTTATGCAGAACAATGCGTTAGTTTCTTTGTTCTGAAAATGGGTATACACGGCAAATCAATTATAAATGAAACAATTTTTAATCGATTTTTGAGTGAGAAGTTCTGTAATCGTAAATCGTTTTTCTATCTTCATTCATGACCAGAAGGTCTTTCTTATATACACATCAGAGATCGTAATCCTATCAAGACTAGGAAACATAATATAACTTAGATAAGGAGAAACTATTAGATAAGGCTAATCTAAATCTTATGTATATCGTAATACCCTCCCTCAAGTTGGAGCGTAGAGATCTCGGATGCCCAACTTGTAGAGAAAAATGTCAAACTCTTTTCTTCCTAGAGCTTTTGTCAGTATGTCCGCCAGTTGTTCTTTAGAAGAAACGTGTTTGGTGGAGATCGTGCCTTTGATGATGTAGTCGCGAATGAAATGACACTCAGCCTCAACATGTTTTGTTCTTTCGTGAAAGACCGGATTTGAGCTTAGATAAATCGCAGATTGATTGTCGCAACGAAGTGTCATAGGGGTCGTGTGGTTGATGCCGAAATCGAGAAGTAGTCCTTTGATCCATAGAAGCTCTTTGAGAACTTCAGTCATAGCTCTATATTCTGCTTCTGTCGAGGACAAGGAGACAGTGTCCTGTTTCTGAGATTTCCAAGAGACAATAGAGGTGCCAATCTGAACTAGCCAGCCTGTAACAGATCGTCTAGATGCAGAGCATCCAGCCCAGTCGGAGTCGGACCATCCAGTGACATGGATCGGAGAAGCCGCACGAAGCAAAATACCCTGGCCAATGGTTCCTTTGAGGTATCTAATTACATGAATTGCAGCGTCCCAATGCTCAGTTCTAGGAGCCTGCATATATTGTGTCAGAACATGAATAGAGAAACCAAGGTCAGGTCGTGTGGAAGCTAGATAAACCAAACGACCAACGAGGCGTCTGTAGCGTCCAGGATCAGGTAAAAGAGGGCCAACTTCGTCGTCAAGTTGATGTCGTTGATCAAGTGGAAAACCTGCAGGTTTGCATCCAAGCATGCCTACTTCAGTGATAATGTCTAAGCAATATTTCCGTTGACAGAGATAGAAACCGTCAGCATTACGAGCAACCTCGATCCCCAAAAAATATTTCAAAACGCCAAGATCCTTCATGTGAAAACAAGTTGACAAATATGTTTTGAAATCTGCAATCGAAGAGGACGAGTTTCCTGCAATAATTAAGTCGTCAACATAGACCAAGACTCGTAAAGTGTTGCCGTTTTTGTTGTAGACAAATAAGGAGTAGTCACTTCGAGATTGAACAAAACCAAACGCTCGTAGTGCTTTTGTTAATTTTGCGAACCAACAACGCGGGGCCTGTTTAAGACCATAGAGAGATTTTCGGAGGCGACAAACGCGATTATCGGAGTCTGATCGAAATCCTGGAGGCAATTTTACATAAACTTCTTCATCCAAATCGCCGTGGAGGAAAGCGTTATGTACGTCCATTTGATGGACTTCATAGTCCTGCTTAGCCGCTATGTCAAGAAAGATTCGAACCGTAGTCATCTTGGCAACTGGTGCGAAAGTTTCTCCATAGTCGATGCCTTCAACTTGGTTGTTCCCGAGTACCACAAGACGTGCTTTATATCTTTCAAGCGTGCCGTCAGCTTTAAGTTTGATTCGAAATACCCACTTACATCCAAGAGCTATCTTTCCCGGTGGTAGTTCTTGTATATCCCATGTTTCGTTAAGTTCCAAAGCTTCAATCTCTTGGCGCATAGCTTCTCTCCAAGCTTTATCAAGCATAGCCTCGCGATATGAACGTGGTTCAGTAGCGATAGAGAGAGCCACTAGATAACTGCGATGGCCCTGAGAAAAGCGATCATATATATGATAGTCAGAGAGTGGGTGGGCCGTACCTGAGGACGAAGTCGGAGTGGTGGTTGTGAGAGTGGTGATTGTGACTGTGTTGATCGAGACTGTACTGGTTGAGACTGTGCCGGTTTTATCAGTAACGTAGTCTGCAAGTTTCGCTGGTGGTTTCTTTAGTCTAAGTCCTCTGCCTAGTGGTTCTGTATTTTCTGCCGTTGTTATGATAGGAGGAGGTTCATGAGTTGTCGGTAGATCCATAGTATCATCATCATCATCGATATGTGTGGTGGTCGGGTTCAAGTTATGAGGTTGGGGTTCGGGATTAGTCGTGATCTTAGGATAAGGGAACGTGTCTTCCTGAAACATAACGTCGCGAGAATTAAAGACCTCTTCTGTGTCAATATCGTATAAACGCCAACCCTTCTTGCCATAAGGATATCCTAAGAAGACGCACTTCCTGCTACGTGAAGCAAACTTATCACCTTGGTGATTCAGGTTATGAGCGTAGGCTAAACAACCGAATACTCGTATTTGATCTAGAACTGGTGCTCGGCCGAACAGCAACTCGAAAGGCGTCTTGTCATTGAGTAGTTTAGTCGGTGTTCTGTTTATTAGATAACAAGCTGTCAAAGCACATTCTGCCCAGAATTCGATTGGCAAGGCAGCTTGAAAACGAAGAGCCCGAGCGACGTTAAGGATGTGTCTGTGTTTTCTCTCGACGCGTCCATTCTGTTGCGGTGTAGCAACACACGAGGTTTCATGTATTATTCCTTGCTGGCGAAAATATTTTGTGAGACACATGAATTCAGTTCCATTGTCGCTGCGTATGGTCTTGATGTCGCAGTTAAACTGTCGTTTAACAAGGGCTATAAACTCTTGTAGTCTGTTGGATACTTCGGTTTTGTCAGGGAGAAGATAAAGCCATACTGCACGAGAGTAGTCGTCTACTATGGTCAGGAAGTATCGTGATCCACAGAATGCAGCAGTGCGATAAGGGCCCCAAAGGTCACAGTGAATTAACTCAAAAGAAGTAGAAGCTTTATTATAACTATCTGGAAACGGGTTTCTTGTTTGTTTAGATCGAAAACACACATCACAATTGGAGAAGCATAGTTTATCTCTAGATTTAAGACTAATATTTGGTAGTAATCCCACAACGCGAGCTGATGGATGACCGAGACGACGATGCCAGAGAACTCCTTCGTCGGTTGTAGTTGTCTGAAACGCAGTCACAGTCTCAATCCCCCGGAAGTGGTACAATCCTTCACTCTCACGTTCACCCGCTCCAATCAGCGTCCTCGTGATGCGGTCCTGTAAAACCACAAGTCTGTCAGTAACTTGACCAACAAGTGATTGATCAGTTAACAATTGGCCGAAAGAAATAAGATTTGTGTGAAACCCATCCACATAATACACGTTTTGCAAGTGTATATGGGATGTTAGTTTTATCGTGCCCTGCTGGGTGGATAAAACATTGGCGCCGGCTGGTAATGTCACAGAGACTGGTGTTACTTGTCGGATATTTTCTAGAAGATCAAGTCGGCCGGTCATATGATGTGTAGCCCCTGTATCCAAGATCCAAAAAGATTTATCATTCTTACCGCTGAGGCGTGTATCAGGTCGTGTCTTTTGAGAATTCATAAGTGTAACTAGTGTGTGCCACTGAGCGTCAGTTATGCCTGCAAGTCCTTGGCGATCAGTTTCGGTCAGAGTAGAATTTGCTCTGATCTGTGTTGGTGAAGCAACTATCTGAGAGGAGTTTACTTGTGTAGTGGTTGGTGACTCTGTAGTTGTTGTGTTGTTCTGTCCCCCTTGATAGTTGTTTCTGGTTCGTGGTCGTGTTCCCCACCATTCGGGATAACCAATGACGCGAAAACATCCTGCTGCTCTATGACCAAGACGACCACAAGCGGTGCAGGTGACATTAGCGTCGGGATTGGTGTAACGAGGTCGAGAACCGCCGGAGTTTGAGTTTGATTGTCGGGAGCTATCATAGCTCTGGTTCGTTTGTCGGTTATTCGAAGAAGAAGACGACTGTGCTGGAGTTTGAGCCGCAAAGCTGAGCACTGCCTGTGGTTCTTTCTGCGAATTCTGTTGAACTGTTTCGTTTTGGACGATGGTTTGATAGACGGTGTCAAGATCTGGGATTGGAATCTGAGCACAAATCTGTGATCGTACGGCACCATGAATTGCGTCGTCAAGACCATATAGAAAGTCGTGAACTCGAACAATATCACGTTCTTTGTCTTGAGCTTCCATCAAATTGCAATCGCACTTGCCACACTTGCATGTCGTAATTGTAAAACATTCAGCCATAGAGTCCCAAATCTTAGTCAGACGTCCAAAGTAGTCTTCTACAGAAGATCCTGCTTGACGACAGTTCGCGAGAGAGGCTCGAAGTTGTTGGTAACGAGCTCCGCTTTTGAGAGCAAATCGTCGTTTGATATGATCCCATAGATCCTTGGCGTACTCTTTATGAGAGATATTAGAACGTAGCTTTGGTTCTATGGTAAGCTTGATCCATGTGACAAGTAGGTGGTTATTAGCCATCCAGTCTTCGTGATCGGTGGAGTCGGTGGTCGGTTTCGGTATGGTGCCATCAATGAAGCCAAACTTCTTGCGTGCACTTAAAGCAACACGTAAGTTTTGTGCCCATTCGTCGTAGTTTCGTCCGTTGAGTAGAGGTTGAGAGATAACAGCTCCAGGGTTATCACTAGCCGATAGATCATACGGAGAGATCGTTCGTCGAGGTTTCTGAATAATTGCAAGAGTTTCTGCCATTGTTGAGTGAGTTGAGGTCGAAGATCGGAAGAATCAGTCTGATTCTAGGTCGGAAAAAAAAATATCGAGGTTTTAGTGTCGTAGCTCTGATACCATGAGAAGTTCTGTAATCGTAAATCGTTTTTCTATCTTCATTCATGACCAGAAGGTCTTTCTTATATACACATCAGAGATCGTAATCCTATCAAGACTAGGAAACATAATATAACTTAGATAAGGAGAAACTATTAGATAAGGCTAATCTAAATCTTATGTATATCGTAATATTGAGAAACACTATCTATATCAGATTAGGCACATGCACCTAACTACCGGCTATCAATTTCTTAAACATCGGTTAGTTCTCTCAAATGCATATCAAAGTTTCCATATGCCTGAATTTAAATGACGATTGTTACATGTCACATATGCTCTTGTCACTGGTTTCACACCCATTATATGCCTTGGCCTAGTAAAGCAGCTTCCCAAGAGAGATTTCTAGTGTCCCAAACCCAAGGGAAATTGAGTTGTATAACATTCAAACAAATTATAATTCAGTGACTAACCAAAAATTCTACATCACGTATATAATTTGTCTCTTATATATAATATTGTTATGTTGCCTCCACATTCAACCGGTGAAATCTACTATCAAAAACAACAAAATAAATAATTAATGTAACAAGTAAAATATGTGGTCACGTTGTATTCATCTTCATCTCTCAAGATAATTAGATAGTTTTAAGCTAGGTTGCATGGAAGCTTTGCCGGACGTCCGCTTCCCGCTTCGGAACCGGAATCAGAATGGAAAGTTTGTGGAAGCTCTCGGAATCTCGCTTCCAATGCGTTTCCAAAAATACTTCTTTAAAAACACGTTGGAAGCTTACGATTCCATTTTGAAATCACGCTCCCGTTTTAAAAAAAAAATACAATATCATAAATAAATATAGATATAAGAAACATTGTTTTTATATAACAGTGAAGTAGAGAATATATATACACAAACATTAAAACTAATACTATATATTGTCTTTATGCATTGAGGGTTTATTAGAGATATATTGTCTATATTCAAATATAGTATGTTAATTATTTACGAAATATTAAAAATAATTAGTTTAATAATATCTTATAAACTTAGTTTATGTATAGTTTCACGGTTTAATATAAAATCATTTAAAATTATTATAAATGAACAAATTTTCTATTTTATTTTGAATCATATAATTGTTAGTCACATTTGTAAGCTATATATTTTGATATATATATATTTTTTGTAATCTATATATTTTCATATAATTGTTAGTCACATTTTTTATTTTGATATATATATATATATATACGCTTCCGACACGTTTCCGCTTCCTATTTTTTTTTAAATTCTTGATTCTACGCTTCCACACGATTCCGCTTCCGCGTACCCGCTTCCGTTTCTATGTAACATAGATTTTAAGGAAGATGAAAATGAACGTAGTATTTCATTATTTACACATCTTCTTGAACTGAATTTCTTCTCACGAGAAGGACAATGATAAAAAAGTACATGGTGAGCAGACACAACAACTCTTTTATTTTACTCATTCTCTTAAATCATTGATTCTCACATTATGCTTTTGTTTTCATACTCTGTTTTCGTTTCTTTTTTTTTTAGTGATCTAATGGTGAAGAGTAACGAAAGGCGGACCGGTAAAAGCGTCGCTGCGTCGGAAAAATGAGAGAAGATGAAGATGATCTCTATATGGTAGTGAAAATAGCGAGTGAAGAATAACAACAATGAACAAAGTGAAGATGTATCGGCATGTTTCAAAAAAAGAAGAATTAAAAAAGGATATTGCCGTCCATATTATATTCGGGGAAAGAAATAGTATAATATATATAACCAAATGAATGTGCCTTCAAGTGTCTAATATTTAAAAACAATTTATAGATTGTATTTGGGTTTATAGATTCCTGACTAGGGTTTAGATTTACGAAGTAGAGGTTTGGGTATAGTAACCATATTATATACATTATATTTGGTTTATACTTCCTTGATTAGGGTTTAGCTTTACTAATCAGTGGTGTGTTTTGTATTGTCATATTTTTGCAAATAAGATTGTGGGTTTAGAATTTAATAATTAATGTTTAGAATTTATATTTGGGTTTAGGGTTTATCATCTGTGAGGTTTTATATTTGAATTTTGAGTTCAGTAATTAACGTTTAGGGTTTATTATCTTGAGGGAAGCGTGAGGTTTAAGGTTTAAGGTTAAGTATTTAGGAATGGAGGTTTGGAGTAAAGTTTAATATTTACGAGTTGTGAGTGGATTTGGAATTCTATACTACTTCAGTGATATGGTGTAGAAAATTCGGGTTGTATTAGTGTTTAATATTTAAAGATTGTTGGTGTGGATTTAGTCATCTTATACTATCTCGACAATATGAAATAGAACACTCATTGTATATGTACGTGGTCAATTAACGTGTAACGTGTGTCTCTTTCTTCTTTCATTTCTGACCATATATTATGTGTGATATGTATGTTTACCGGATAACTGCAAATGAGAAAAGTATAACCAGCTCACCTTAGGTACAAATATTAGATTTCATTATGTTTGGGTTTATAGTTTACTAATTACGGTTTAGCTTTTATAATTAGGGGTTTTGATATATTATTTAGCTGATGTGAGAGTGTCTAATATGTAGGGGTTAGATGTCATGTTCGTGTTCTAGACTACTTCGTAAAAATAGAATAACACACCCATAAATTGTATGTGGTTATTATGTATATGATGTGGTTTACTTATGTTCTCCCGAATACAAATAGTTTGCTGTAAATATTAGTCATTCACTTTATCCAAGTCATCTGTACATCTCTCCTTCACCTGCTAATCAATAATATACACTAATCTTCTTTGCAGATTTAGTCATTTCGCAAATTATCCCATTTTAAAAACAGAAAAGTCCTAGAAAGGTGATTTACTAGGCAAACGGCATATAGAAACTAAAGCTGCTCGGAAGATATATGTATGGTTTAGTTAGTTCAGTTCAAAACAATTTTTTTTGTCAACTTTCAAAACAATTAAAATTTTAATTGAACACATATGTTGCAACCAGCCAAAAATTGATCATTTACATTATTACTTTTCATTCTGTTCACAAATTTTTTCACATGTTTACAGATATAAAAATTTATCATGTCCAGATAAAATTTGGCCATCTCACTGACATGTGTGAAATTGTGAACCGAACATTCTGCATGCTACCTCCATCAATTTCCCTGCAATATAATACAAATTGAGTTAGAAATTATTATTTTTTGTTGTAGGAAATTATTATTATCCAAACAGTTCGTTTTTCCTGATGACAATGTTTTAAATCAACAATAAAAAAGAAAACAACTTTTAAAATGATTTATTGTAACTTAATGTTCAAGTATATGTATATTAAGAACAAAAAAGGTGTCATGAACCAGAGCAAGTTGTCTCTGTCAACCAAAATGACTCAACTCCACTTTTGAAAAAGAAAAGAAGCACTTTGTGGTTTTCTTTTAACTATTAACATGGGATTCTTCGTCGGTGGATGATTATATAGTTTATAATCCAAATTATTCCCACACAATTATTTAATACTATTGGAACATATATTATATTATCATACCAAAGTTTGTTAACGAGACTTTGTCTCCATTCTCACACGTCTAGTCTCACTTTTCTCTCTCATTGCAAAGACTTAACTATATGCTTATCTTTTTATAATCATGGTTCAATTATATTTTCCATCAGGTAGAGCTAAATCACACACACAAATTCCTAAAGCAATGTAGGTTATTCTAATGATGTTTCAAACAAACAAAACAAAAACTTTTTAATGGTGTTATATATATGTTATAGTTTAAAATTAAATAATTTGGGGCTACAACGTCAAGATCAGATAGCTAATGACCAAAATTAAGAAGCTTGAAATTTATTAAAAATTGATTACCTCTTCTCGGTTTAGCGGTTGTCTTGACAACCGAACCGACGGATTTCTTCTCAACCGGAGTTTCTTCCTCCGGGAATAAAACTCCGTCAATCCCCTGAACCGAAATACGTCCATCTGTATAGATATCAGGATCGAACAAATAAGCAGAACCGTCACCATGACCGAATTTAACCGAACCGTCTGCCTCCTGAGCCTCTACCTTGTGAGGAAACCGGAGAGAATCATACCGGATTTTCCCAAACCGGCGTACAGAATTGTACATACTCTCCTCGGTTTGATACTCCGGTATGATATGGTAATACATTATTTGCTCTGGAGCTCCCGGTTCGCTCAATTGGTCTGTAGTCAACTTAGCCATAGCTTCGTCGTTAGGAGCTAAGACCGTCAACACGTAGCCTTCCGACACGAGCCGACCCATCTCGGTGGCTAAAGAAGTGAGGTTGACGAGAATGTCCGCCATCTCGTTGTATCCACCGTAATGGAGCAGAGTGTGGATAAAGTCTTTGACTTGAGCCTCTCCGTTGAAATGGTGGCGAGGCCCGCCCGGTCCTGGCGCCGGAGCCGGAGCTAGTGACGGGCCTGGTGACATTGCGTCGTGAATCGGGAGAACCGGTGGTGCTCCGGCGGGGACTGGTGCGGGTTTTTTCTTGAGACGGTGGGTTCTCGGGTCTACTTCCGGCGCTCCTTCCGGTAACACGGCGGAGATGGAACGGAGGTTACGACGGCGGTTGAAATCTTCTTGAACGGAGCGAGGGATTAGAAGACGTTCGATCCCGTGGATGACTCCGTCGGGTCGGGTTACATCGTCGGGTCGGGTGATTACGGCGGAGTTGACTTTACCGGCGGTGAACTGGAGGTGATCGTTGGAGAGAGAACGGTGGCTGACGACGGACGAGGCGGAGAGATGAGTAGAAGTGAGTCTTTTGGGGAGAATGTGGAACATCAAGAGTGTTTGTAATGATTTGAGATTCTTGGGTTGTAACAAGAAAGATTTGAACTCAGGGTCGATGTTACGTTCTAAAGCTTCGTTGCGAGGAGCGAAGATTGTGATGTTGTGTTGACCAACGGCTTCTTCTAATGTTTGGAGGAGAAGAGCTTTCTCCACGAGCTCTGCTAGTTCGGTGTAGTGAGAGTCGAGAAGAGCTACGAGGACGGAGTTGGAGTTTATTTGACTCGACCCGGTTTTATCGGGTAATGCGGTGGTGCTAATGGAGGAGGCAGTCAAAAGGAGGAGGGAGAAGAGGAGGTTGGAGACGCCTTCCATGGTGGTCGAAGGAAAGAGTGAGAGAAGGAAGAATAGAAAGTGTCGGCGATTTAAAGAGGTTTGGTTTGTGAATTAAGATTTGGTAAGGTGATGTGATTTTGATTATGATTGTGATGTTTCTACTTCCCAATTTTTTTTTTGTTCGTGTTTCATTTTCTTAGATATTTAATGATTTTAGGTGGGTGGGTTTAATGCTTTTCTTTAATTGTTTTCTATTTAATTGGGATTCATTTGGCGATTTGGAGGACAAGAGTGAGGTCCACACGGGAAGTAAAAGTTATGGTGACGTCTTTTTAAACTTGAAGCCAAGAGTTCAGCTTTTTCAACAACTCATCAGCTTCTGGGCTATTTCTGAGTTTGAGCCTCGTGTTGTGTGTGTCGGTTACTCATATGCACAATTCACGTTGCCTTCCAGTCAAATATCTTTTCATTTTTTGGGGTCTTTTTCTTCTAATAAAAGAGCAAAAATATTATACTAAATGTTTAGTTTCGTATAAACCGAAATAGTCGTCTAGGAACTGTCTTTTTTGTTAGTCAATTGTTATATGGCTAGGTTGCATGGAAGCTTTGCCGGACGTCCGCTTCCCGCTTCGGAACCGGAATCAGAATGGAAAGTTTGTGGAAGCTCTCGGAATCTCGCTTCCAATGCGTTTCCAAAAATACTTCTTTAAAAACACGTTGGAAGCTTACGATTCCATTTTGAAATCACGCTCCCGTTTTAAAAAAAAAATACAATATCATAAATAAATATAGATATAAGAAACATTGTTTTTATATAACAGTGAAGTAGAGAATATATATACACAAACATTAAAACTAATACTATATATTGTCTTTATGCATTGAGGGTTTATTAGAGATATATTGTCTATATTCAAATATAGTATGTTAATTATTTACGAAATATTAAAAATAATTAGTTTAATAATATCTTATAAACTTAGTTTATGTATAGTTTCACGGTTTAATATAAAATCATTTAAAATTATTATAAATGAACAAATTTTCTATTTTATTTTGAATCATATAATTGTTAGTCACATTTGTAAGCTATATATTTTGATATATATATATTTTTTGTAATCTATATATTTTCATATAATTGTTAGTCACATTTTTTATTTTGATATATATATATATATATACGCTTCCGACACGTTTCCGCTTCCTATTTTTTTTTAAATTCTTGATTCTACGCTTCCACACGATTCCGCTTCCGCGTACCCGCTTCCGTTTCTATGTAACATAGTTATATGGTCACCATGGTAGATGAAATAATTGGCTTTTGGTTAAAGGGTTAATTTACTAACTAAACAATTTATAATACAATATTAAGAATATAGCTATAATTTTGACATAATGTAATTTTTTTAATGAAATTTCAAATTTATTGACCAGAGCAAAACAATGTTCTTTACAAGTCAAAAAAATCTGGAGTCTATAGAAAATTTATCTTCTATGGTGGAACCATCATTGGAGCAATCCTGCATATTTATTTTCTAGCTTATATCTCAACGAAACTATCATGTTTCTCATCATCTTATCTAGGTATGGGCATAAAATCCAAAACTCAAAATCAGAACCGAATCCGAACCGAAAAATCTGACCCGTTATCCGATCCGAAATATAAAAATATCCGAACGGATCTCGTAGAGTGGTACAAAAAAATCTGAATCCAAAGTATTATTAACCAAACTCGAACGGATAACCCGAAAAATTCGAAATTAATAATCAATATAAATATTTGAAATATATATAAGTATTTTAATTATTAAATTAAATATAATAAATAAATATTAAAATTTTAATAAATGCTTTAAGTACACAACTAGATTTTGATCCGCGCTTAGAAAGTGCGGGATTATTTTTGTTGACATATTTATTACTCTATTTATTTGCTCACTAATATGTTTGTACGCATTTGGTTTTCGGTTTGGTTCTAATTTGTATTTTTTTTGTTTTCAGATTCATTCCAGTTTGATTTCCATTTCTTGATTCAAGAAATATAAGAATCGTTCGGTTATTTATGAATTTTGATTTGATTCTGGTTTGGTTAACTTAGTTTTTGGTTTGGTTCGAATAACAATGTTAAGAACCTGTTAAAATTTTGAGTTCAATTCGACTATGGTCCGGTTCTTGTTTTTAGATAATTTAGAGTAATTGGGGTAAAAATGATCGAATTTTTGGAAAAATAACGAATAATTCAGATAAATATAGATATTTTAGCTAAAGAGTAATCGAGTGATTCTATTCTAGCAGAAAATTAAAATAATTTTAAATATTTTGGATAAAAAATAGTATGAAAATTCATCTTTTGGGTAGAAATATAAAAATTGTTCGGTTATTTATGAATTTGTATTTGATTTTGGTTTGGTTAATTTGGTTTCCGGTTTGGTTTGGAAAACCATTATAATTTCGAGTTCAATTCGACTATGGCCCGGTTCTTCTTTTTTTTGGATAACTTAGAGTAATTAGGGTAAAATGATGTTTTTTGAAATTTCAGAAAAAATAATGGATAAGTCGGATAAATTTAGATACTTTGGATAAAAAATATTCGGGTGATTCTATTTTAGCATAAAATTAAAAATAATTTCAAATATTTTGGATAGAAATAGTAGGGAAATCCGTTTTTTGTGTAGTTTAGTTTATAGATAGTATTTTAGAATATTTTATCATTTTAAAATTAAATATAATAAATATTTTTAAAATATATAGACTGTATTTTGAATATTTGGATATCCATTTGGTTTTTAGTTTGGTTTTGATTTGGTTGTAGTTTTTCTGTCCCAAGATATAGGACTTGTTTAGATATTATAAATATTAATCC